>NW_026111072.1:0-15000 GCF_024679095.1 Eriocheir sinensis | reverse complement strand
GAGGTGAACTATTGTGGTGGAGGAAATCAGTGGAGGTGGTGGTGATGGTGGTGGTGTGGTGGTGGTGGTGGCTAATGGTGCGGCCGACAGCTTCTTCCTCGACAGATGGCTTGTATCACCACCACCACCACCATCACCACCATCATCACCACCACCACCACCACCAATAATACATAGACCGATTAGTGGATATGATTCATTTTACCATATACTCATTCATCACCATTCATCACCACCACCACCACCACCATCACTACCACAATAACCACTAGTATTATATTTTTTAGCCTACCTCAATCCTCTCTCTCTCTCTCTCTCTCTCTCTCTCTCTCTCTCTCTCTCTCTCTCTCTCTCTCTCTCTCATGCTTGTCTTGCTTCATAATGCTTGTTTTTTTGTGCTTTGGAGGAGGAGGAAGAGGAGGAGGGAGGAAGGGAGAGGAATGTGTTTTTGTACGTGAGAGAGAGAGAGAGAGAGAGAGAGAGAGAGAGAGAGGAGTGAAGAATCATCGTAATAGGCTAATCTTTTTTTTCTTCCTCTTCCTGTACGTGTTACTTTCTTTAATATTTTCCTTCTATTTTCTCATCCAATTCCTTCAGTAACAATAAAGATAATCAATAAAAACAACTATTTCTCACTTGTTATCTTTATTTCTTTCTATTTCTTTCTTTCTCTTATTTTCCTTTCTCTTTCTTTTCCTCTTTTTGTATTTTTTTCTACCTATGCGAATATTTTTATCTTCCTTTGATTCTTCATTTTTTCATGTTTTATTTTGTATCATTTCCTATTTATTTATCTATGTTATTTATTTACTATTTTTTATTATTGTTTTTTCTTTTCTTTTCATTTTTTTCGTATTTTTTCTTCCTATGCGAATATTAACTTCCTTTCCTTTCTTCATGTTTTCCTATTCTGTTTTATATTATTTCCTATTCACTTTTCTGTTATTTCTTTATTTTTTCTTTCTATTGTTTTTTTTTCTTTTCCTCTTTTTTTCGTTTTTTTTTCTACCTATGCGAATATTAACTTCCTTTCCTTTCTTCATGTTTATCGTATTCTATTTTATTTTATTTCTCTATTTACTTCTCTATATTATTTCTTTACTATTTCCTTTTGTTTTTTTTATTTTATTTTCCTCTTTTTCGTATTTTTTCTACCAATGCGAATATTAACTTCATTTCCTTCTTCCCTTTTTCTTCTTCTATTTTCTATTTACTTTTCTTTACTATTTCTATATTCTTTTTCTTTTTTCTTTTTTTTCTAGGCCACATGCACCTGACCCCAAATTTATGACTGGGCGGCCCCACATCAGAGTTATATGCTCTCTCTCTCTCTCTCTCTCTCTCTCTCTCTCTCTCTCTCTCTCTTTCTATCTATCTATCTATCTATCTATCTATCTCTCTCTCACACACACTCACGCACACACGATTAATAATTTTATCTTTTTTTCACACAGAGTAGAAGAAGAAGAGGACGCACAGGAAATAAGGAAGGAAGGAAAAGAGGAGTGAAGGAGAGGAGAGAGAAGAAAGGAAAGGAGAGAGAGAAGGAAGGAAAGGAGAGAGAGAAGGAAGGAAAGGAGAGAGAGGAGGAAGGAAAGGAGAGAAGGAAGGAAAGGAGAGAAGGAAGATAAGGAGAGAGAAGGAAGTAAAGGAGAGAGAGAGAAGGAAGGAAAGGAGGGGCTAGCTGCATACCCCTATAACTACTACTACTACTACTACTACTACTACTACCACTACTACTACTACCACTACAACAGGATCAAAATGGAGGGAACTGAAGGTATTCGCAGCAGGCCGGCAGCTCATTCCGTCTATACAGGTCAGTACCAACCTATTTATATTTCTACTACAACTATTATGAGCCTTTTATAACTATCAGTATTACATTTCTATTACTCTGGATTCCACAAGTCTAGCCTACTAACATCTATCTTCCCCATTCTCGTATTACCGCTATAACGTAAACGGTATGGGAGGACTTAACCTAACCTAACCTAACCTAATAAGAATCCATTACTCATGATTCCACAAGCCTAGCCTCTTAACATCTATCTCCTCCATTCTCGTATTACCGCTATAACGTAAACGGTATGCGAAAGATATGCGTGAGAATTACCAACTAACCTAACCTAACCTAATGTAACCTAACCTAATAAGAATCCATTACTATTATATTTCCATTACTCCTGATTCCACAAGCCTAGCCTCTTAACATCTATCTCCACCATTCTCGTATTACCGCTATAACGTAAACGGTATGCGAGAGATATGCGTGAGAATTACCAACTAACCTAACCTAACCTAATCTAACCTAACCTAATAAGAATCCATTACTCCATTACTCCTGATTCTACAAGTCTAGCCTCTTAACATCTACCTCCACCATTCTCGTACTACCGCTATAAAGTATACGGTATGGAAGAGATTGATGTGAGAATTAAGCAAAATCCACTGTTATTATGACGCATCTTATACAGCACCCTCGTCTTTTCCCCTCGAAGGAATGGGCGATGAAGAAGGAGAGGAGAATGTGGAGGAGCTTCGCGAACGGCTACGGCAGATGAAGGCCTTGGTCAACGAACGGCCCAACTCAAAGAAGTCAGGTGAGCGGCGTGAATTATATATATATAGCCTATTTATCTATCTATCTATCTATATGGCGGTGAATGTGGAGAGCCAGGAGAGGTAGGGAAGGCTAGATGAACCTAACCTAACCTAA
This sequence comes from Eriocheir sinensis, assembly GCF_024679095.1. Taxonomy (NCBI): domain Eukaryota; kingdom Metazoa; phylum Arthropoda; class Malacostraca; order Decapoda; family Varunidae; genus Eriocheir; species Eriocheir sinensis. The sequence goes on along the minus strand of NW_026111072.1, from coordinate 12,281 downwards.
CCTGTCTATCTATATATCTATCTATATGGCGGTGAATGCGGAGAGCCAGGAGAGGTAGGGAAGGCTAGATGACCCAAACCTAACCTAACCTAACCTGTCTATCCATCTATCTATATGGCGGTGAATGCGGAGAGCCAGGAGAGGTAGGGAAGGCTAGATGACCCGAACCTAACCTAACCTAACCTGTCTATCCATCTATCTATATGGCGGTGAATGCGGAGAGCCAGGAGAGGTAGGGAAGACTAGATGACCCGAACCTAACCTAACCTAACCTGTCTATCCATCTATCTATATGGCGGTGAATGCGGAGCGCCAGGCAAGGTAGGGAAGGCTAGATGAACCTAACCTAACCTGTCTATCCATCTATCTATATCGCAGTGAATGCGGAGAGCAGGTATAAGGTAGGAAAGGCTAGATGACCCAAACCTAACCTAACCTAACCTGTCTATCCATCTATCTATATCGCAGTGAATGCGGAGAGCAGGTATAAGGTAGGGAAGGCTAGATGACCCAAACCTAACCTAACCTAACCTGTCTATCCATCTATCTATATCGCAGTGAATGCGGAGAGCCAGGAGAGGTAGGGAAGGCTAGATGACCCAAACCTAACCTAACCTAACCTGTCTATCCATCTATCTATATCGCAGTGAATGCGGAGAGCAGGTATAAGGTAGGGAAGGCTAGATGTCCCAAACCTAACCTAACCTAACCTGTCTATCTATCTTTCTATATGGCGGTGAATGCGGAGAGCCAGGAGAGGTAGGGAAGGCTAGATGACCCAAACCTAACCTAACCTAACCTAACCTGTCTATCTATCTATCTATATGGCGGTGAATGCAGAGAGCCAGAAGAGGTAGGAAAGGCTAGATGAAATAAACAGAACACAATATAACACAGGTAAACCACGTGAGTTATTATATGTAGAGAAGGTATAGTAGCAAATAATAGATGAACTAATGAATATAATAACGTAACATATGACCCAGAACGAAAACATACTTACCTTCATGTTTTCCTGTTGTGGTCAGTGCTTCGTGGGTCCTCCTCCTCTTGATCCTCTCCCACTGTACCCATTCTAGCACTGAGCCTTCTTTCTTCTCTCTCCCTCCCGCCGTAGACAATTTCCTCCCTGTATCTATTGTAGCACTGACCTCTCCCTCCCTCTCCTCCCTGTGCAGGCATCGACGAGGTGTTCCTGAGGGTGGTTCGTGGGGTCCTTCTTTCTTCTCTCTCCCTCCCGCCGTAGACAATTTCCTCCCTGTATCCATTGTAGGACTGACTTCTCCCTCCCTCTCCTCCCTGAGCAAGCATCGACGAGGGGTTCCTGACGGTGGTTCATAAGTCCTCCTCTTGATCCTCTCCCTGTACCCATTGTAGCCTTCTTTCTTCTCTCTCCCTCCTGCCGTAGACCATTTCCTCCCTGTATCCACTGTAGCACTGACCTCTCCCCCCCCTCTCCTCTCTGTACAGGCATCGACAAGGGGTTCCTGAGGGTGCTTCGTGGGTCCTCCTCTCTTCTATCTCCCGCCGTAGACAATATCCTCCCTGTATCTATAGCACTGACCTCTCCCTCCCTCTCCTCCCCGTGCAGGCATCGACGAAGGGTTCCTGAGCGTGGTGTTCGCCTGCATCCTCGTGGTGATCGCGGGCGTCACCGTCTACGCCTTCGTGGTGCTGTACACGGCGGTGCATCGGCGGTGGACGGAGAACCCGGACGCCGACTGATGGCCACGTGTGCGCCGGATTTGCCCCAGGGTGTTGGTGTCCCTACTTGGTTGCGTTTTTGTGATTCCTCTCTCTCGGCAAGTTGTTTATCTCTCTCTTCCTCTCTTTCGTCAAGTTGTTTATCTCTCTCTCTTTCTTTCGGCAAATTATCTCTCTCTTCCTCTCTTTCGGCAACTTCTCTCTCTCTCTCTCTCTCTCTCTCTCTCGGCAAGTTGTTTATCTCTCTCTTCCTCTCTTTCGGCAAGTTGTTTCTCTCTTCCTTTCTTTCGGCAAGTTATTTCTCTCCCTTCCTCACTCCCGCCTCCTGTGTGTCCTTGTTTCGCTGTGATGCTCCTCTTCTTCGTCAGGTTCTCTCTCTCTCTCTCTCTCTCCCCTCTCCTTCCTCCTCTCCCTCTGATGGTTCCCGCGTAGCTTCCAATCTTGCTGTTTTATGTTTCTTCTCCCTCGCTCCCGCCTCCTTTATGTCACTGTAATAATTTGTGGTGATTCTCTCTCTCTCTCTCTCTCTCTCTCTCTCTCTCTCTCTGATGGTTGCCGCGTAGTTTCCAATCTCGCACTTTTATTATTTTTTTTCCTTTTCTTTTCCCTGTAATATTTCTGCCTGATATGAATACCTATACCCAGTCGTTGTGTTATGATTGTCTTTTCTTCACTATGTATCCCTGAACTGAACAACATGTAGAGCATTTAAACTGTGTGCCAATAATTTAGTCTTCCTATAATAATTTCTTACTTGCTACGAATACTTAACCTCTTACCTATATACTCGGGACTTGATTTTTTTTTTTTTTTTTAACTCTCCCGAAATGAATAGGCTACCTTTGAAATGCTTAACTTGTGTGCCAATGTCTTCCTATGATTTCTTCCTTAATACGAATACTTAACCTCTGACCTATATACTCAGGACATGTTGATTTTTATTTTTTTTATCCCTGACTGAGATGAATGGGCTATACCTTTGAAGTGTCTAACCTGTGTGCCAATGTTTTCCTATAAGTTCTTCCTAACTCAAACATCTTATTTCATTCACTTCAACTTTCATCTCCCTAATACGATATCTTGCAGTACCCAATTTCAGTGACATATACCAATTTTACTCAACATCTTACTTCAGTCACCTCAACTTTCATCTCCCTAATACGATATCTTGCTGTACCCTATTTCAAGAACGCGCCAATTTTACTCAACACTTTACTCTACCTCAATTTTCATCTCCCTAATACGATATCTTGCAATACCCTATTTCAAGAACATGCCAATTTTACTCAACAATTTAATTCCCTCAACTTTCATCTCCCTAATACGATATCTTGCTGTACCCTATTTCAAGAACGCGCCAATTTTACTCAACACTTTACTCTACCTCAATTTTCATCTCCCTAATACGATATCGTGCAATACCCTATTTCAAGAACATGCCAGTTTTACTCAACAATTTAATTCCCTCAACTTTCATCTCCCTAATACGATATCTTGCAGTACCCTATTTCAAGAACATGCCAATTTTACGCAACACTTTACTTCATTCACCTCAACTTTCATCTCCTTAATACGATATCTTGTTACCCTATTTCAAGAACGTACCAATTTTCCTCAACTTTCATCTTCCTAATCTGATATCTTGCAGTAACCCTATTTCAATGACATGCCAATTTCCCCTAGAAGTCTTTTTTCCCCCTTATATCAACAGGTACTTGCATTATTTTCCCGTATATCCCCTGCCTTTCCTTCCTTCTAATATGTAAACTCTATTATCTACTAACTCTATTGTCTACCCCCGGCTATTATCTGAACTCCATTGAAACCCTATTATGTGCCAATCTCAGTAATATATATAAGAACCCAGATCACTAATACATGGGCAGGTCTATATATATATCTATGAATCCCTTCCGACTTTATGATTTCTCCGTCTATACCCTAAGAACACTAAATTGATATATGGCTAAGTGTGTGGCTGTCTGGAGTGTGAAGTCAGATTATTTAAATGTCGTATTAGTATTCATCAACAGTTAAATGGCTACTCGTTTTCGTTTTGTCGGGGAAATGGAAAAGAAAAGACCCTGTGAGTGGTGTGAGGGGTAGCGGACTTAACCCCTCCGCACGGATTTGCCCTTCACCGGTAGCCTGGTAACATATAGTCGCAGGTCTTTCTCTGCCTCTGTGGTGGAGAGTGGAGTGTTTCCCATGTGGTATTGGTATGCTGGATATCTCCTCCCAACGTGCAGGACTTTACATTTTTCCTCATTGAATTGTAGCAGCCACTTTTTGTTCCATTCCTGTAGCTTGGTGATGTCTTCTGGTAGGAAATCCAGTCAAGGGGTTAATTCATTAGTTTGTGTCTATCTCTCCTATCTCTCCCTCCTAGCTACCTCCCATTTCAATTGTCTTTCTTTTCTTCCCTTTTGTCTTCCTCCAATCTCCTACTCAGGTTGGCTTTTTAACCCCTTGGCTGCGTATTTCCTACAGCAAGACATCACTAAGCTACAGGAATGGAACAAAAAGTGGCTGCTACAATTCAATGAAGAAAAATGTAAAGTCCTGCACCTTGGGATGGGATATCCAGCATACCAATACCACATGGGAAACACTCCACTATCCACCACAGAGGCAGAGAAAGACCTGCGAGTGTATGTTACCAGGCTACCAGTGAAGGGATATCCAGCATACCAATACCACATGGGAAACAGGCAGAGAAAGACCTGCGAGTGTATGTTACCAGGCTACCAGTGAAGGCAAAATACATGCCAATTGCAGCGGACGGGTTAATTCTGGTTCTGGGATTGAGTTGGAAGGATTATTCACAGAGTTGAGGCGACATATTATGGTCAGCCGTAAAAAGCAATACAAAAACTAAACAACACCAACTCAGAACGAAAAAAAACTTGAAAAACGGATAAACAAAGGACAAGTCAGCCACATTGTTGTTGATGAAGACTATATGCTGTTTAAATAACCATGCGTATGTGTCTACATCATAACTTACACTCCATGAATAATGATAATGATAATGATGATGAATGAGTATTATTAAATGTCCCAGGTCTCAAGTACGACTCACCGCGAGGCTTCGTAATGTTTTAATAGTGCAAAATGAACGCAGTATTACTCATTGAATCAACCCTTATGTATACACAGTTGCCAAATGTTTGTTATTTATATAGTGGTGAGAATTAAGTGACTTTTGGCTATATTTCAAGCTCTCCCTGACTCATTAATAGAGGAGATGATGTTTATATATAACCTGTTTGTGTGTGTGTGTGCATAATGACTATAATGCTGATGGTAAATAGCTACGTCATAACACCCATCTCTATAATAATTGCTGTACTGATAATAATAATCTTCTGAATGAGTTAAAAATTTTCTCAATGGATGACACCTAACCTAACCTAACCTAACCATGAACTAGTATGTGGGTGTGTACGTATGTATGTATGTGCTCTTTAATATGTGTGTGTGTGTGTGTGTGTGTGAGCTATTTATTTTGTGTGTGTATGTATGACTCACAATGGATGACACCTAACCTAACCTAACCTAACCTATCCAAACCATGTCTGTGTGTGTGTGTGTGTGTGTGTGTGTGTGTGTGTGTGTGTGTGTGTGTGTGTGTGTGTGTGTGTGTGTGTGAGCTATTAATTTTGTGTGTGTATGTATGACCTTTTTTTTTCTGTGTGTGTGTGTGTGTGTGTGTGTGTCCAAGTCATCATTATCTACCACTAAGAGAAGCAATACTCACACCAGCCAGTCTCAAAACCATCACGCAGACATACAGTAACATGTTCGGAATATTCTGTCTACGTATGTGCGTGTGTGTGTGTATGTGTGTGTGTGTGTGCGTGTCTCTGTGTTTCATTTTAATATTGAATGTAAACCCGACTTTTAAAATTTTATAAATACTGAGAAACACAAACCAGACAATGAGTGTTTGATTCTAACCTTCTTCCCCTAAACCACAGGAGCTGCAGGACTTAAAAGCATATTAAACACCCCCTTGCTAAACCTGTACAGCCCACATAACCCATACAACTATCCTAACTAACAACCTATGGAACTATCCTAACACAACCTATACAACTATTCTAATTAACAACCTATACAACTTCAATTATATGTGTGTAGTGCTAGTGCAATGGTGTATCTAAAGTGTGGTTTGCAATTAGTTAGTACGTGATATGTGACATTTAACGAAGAATTATTTAGTGGTACGGCAGGTCTTAAAACACTGGAAGGCGCAGAGCAAAGTGAATTAAAATGGATGAGAAGCAGATGGCCATATTTTTTTTTCTTTTCATTTTGTTTACGATGTTCAGGAATTATTTAGTGGTACGGCAGGTCTTAAAACACTGGAAGGCGCAGAGCAAAGTGAATTAAAATGGGTGAGAAGCAGATGGCCATATTTTTTTCTTCTTTTCATTTTGTTTATGACGTTCAGGAATTATTTAGTGGTACGGTAGGTCTTAAAACACTGGAAGGCGCAGAGCAAAGTGAATTAAAATGGATTAGAAGCAGATGGCCATATTTTTTTCTTCTTTTCATTTTGTTTACGACGTTCAGGAATTATTTAGTGGTACGATAGGTCTCAAAACACTGGAAGGCGCAGAGCAAAGTGAATTAAAATGGATTAGAAGCAGATGGCCATATTCTATTTTTTTTCTTTTCGATTTGTTTACAATGTTCAGCCTTCAGCGCCGGTAGGGTCTGATGATGAGGCTGTTGATTGGCCCGGCCCGTTAGCAGTGCAGGGAAGTAAAGTAATATATCGTCACCTTCGTAAACAAAGCGCCTGAGTCATTCTTTTCTATTTTACAGGAAATCACAAAAGAACCGTCATTATTTCATTTGTCTTAAGATTTAGGCAGAAATATAAAGGCCAATTCTAGAACACTCAAACCCTGGATGATGAAGGCAGCTATATAAAAATGAGCGTCACATGTTGAAGAATTTATGTATAAAACCTGGAAATCATTGAAAAATTACAATTATTTTCTGAGGGTGACGACATATCACCTGTTACCAACCCAAACACCAGCAGCACCCTCCAAACTGCTTATGCCTTTCTTGAATTCCCTGCACTTCACTCCCAATCACATTTTTCTTTGTTCTGGCCATAATAATACTAAACAAAAAAATAGTAATAATGTCTTGGATGTTGTAAAATGCTTGTGTGACGTGGACGAAAAAAAAATTAGTGCTTGACTGCATAAACTTAGTCACAATACATATTACTTGTTAGGGAGCGGTGAGTAGCGGGCTTTTTTTTTCTCTGCACTCTTTTTGTTGCCCTTGAGCTGTCTCCTTTGCTGTTAAAAAAAAGGGCAATAAACTGAGCTCTATCTATGTGTGTGTAGCATGTGTAATAAAGGTGGTCAAGTCCCGGAGTGTTTGCTGTGGCAGTGAGGAATGTGAGGAGCTTACTTGACAGTGTTTTTATACTAGGTTAATCTGTTTTCCTTTTCTTGCTCCTCCTTGAACTGTGGATGTGAAGATAATTAAAGCTGAGAACATCCATGAATTTGAAGGAAAGTTGAGCAAGAATGAAAATGGAGACAGGACAGCATGAACTAACCTCAAATCCACAACACACACACACACACACACACACACAGAAGCATTGAGCTACGGAATAGACGGGAGGAGGAGGTGGTTTGTGTGAGAAACATTCATGATTTTAAGGAAAAGTTGGATAAGAGTGGATATGGAGACGGGACAGCACGAGCGTATGTCTTTTCCTGTATGTCACAACTAGGTAAATACACACACACACACACACACACACACACACACACAGAAAGAGTACTTCATCATTACTAGTATTTATTCACATAGTACTCCAGAGAATACATAACATATACACACATTAAAAAAACAACTGTACAGAGAAAACACCACTACGGCCACACACCTGCCTGCCCTCCACACCTGTTCCACACCCGTTCTCGTTAGAGGGGCCGACAGACATCCGCTAGGAGGCGAGGGTTGTGCGCTGAAAGGGTCGCCAACTCTCTCCGCCCAATGTCCGAGCCTGCCATGGGGTTCTGCAGCCAGTGACGGTCCAGAAAGTAGTCGATGGCACTGCGCATCTCGACCTCATTGTAGTCATCAACAGGGATCGGCACGAAGGGATCAAGAGTCTCCCAACCCTAAGAGGAGGATCATAAAGGGTGTTGGATACTGTTTTTTGGTTCTTTTTTTTTTTTTTTTTTTTTTTCTAACACTAAAAGAGGATAGTGTTAGATCCTGTACTATTTTATTTCGCTGTTGCAGGGATTGGCACGAAGGGATCAAGCGTCTCCCAACCCTAAGAGGAGGATCATAAAAGGTGTTGGATACTGTTTATTGGTTCTGTTGAAGTGTTAATTCCTGAGAAAGAAGAATATAATGCTGATTTATTTTTCCTCAACTCTTAAAAGGAGGATAATAGAAGGTGTTAGATACTATACGTTATTTCTGAAGGAGTACTGAATCGCCGAGACAAGGGATTTAATACCATGAGCAAGATAACAAGGAAAAAAAAGCATGATTTATTTTTCCTCAACTCTTAAAAGGAGGATAATAGAAGGTGTTAGATACTATACATTATTTCTGAAGGAGTACTGAATCGCCAAGACAAGGGATCTAACACCATGAGCAAGATAACCAGAGAAAACAACACAGATACTCGTAATAATCGTCAGAACAAAATGATCAGAAAAAGACGAAGTGAGTAAGAGAATCAAGACACTTCTCCACCCCCCAAAATTGACCTCTCTTTTGTCTACTCTATATTATCGTTTGTTGTGGGAGCGGTGAGTAGCGGGCTTTTTTTTTCTACAGTCTTTTTGTTGCCCTTGAGCCGTCTCCTTTGTTGTAGAAAATAAATAAATAAATAAATAAATGAAAAATAAATGCAGGCATAAACGATATCCTTACCTTCTGGCGCAGGACATAGCGAGGCAGGTGTGACTCCCTCCTTGCGGCCTCATTAGCGATTCTGTCTAAGGTGCCGAGCATTACACCGTTCTTCTGTTGAGTGAAAGAAGCAGAGAGTGAGAAAGTGTTAGGTCGATATAATAAGACACTTTCAGTTCCCGCATCAGCTAATTCTAAAGGTCATAGAGGGGGTCAATTGGGTTCTAATGAGTGTTTCTTTAGGTTCACGGCACAGAGGAAGGGTCACACTACCACCAGGGCCATGAAACTACTCCTGGAAATGCCGAAAACTCAACATGCCATTCTTCTGTTGGGTGAAAGAAGCAGAGAGTGGGCACAGAGGATGGGGCAAACTACCACCAGGGTCATAAAACTACTCCTGGAAATCCCCAAGACTCCTACAAAAGCCTTGTCAAATATGTGAACTTGGGTGACGAGATCTTTAGTAATACAACCCCAAGTCCCATATATTTTCAAACATTCTGGAGCCTACACACCTTTCCTTTCTTCCTCCCTCCCTCCTCCAATCTCTCCAAAACTCCCAGCACTGTATCCTCCCCTGCTCTCTTCACATGTCCAAACCATCGGAGTCTTTCCCTTCTGAGCACCGTTTCCAGGTCCTCAACTCCACATCTGTTGGCTACATCTGCACTGGACACTCTGCCTTGCCACCTGATCCCCGCCACATACCTCAGCATTCTGCGATCACTTGCTCTCAATACCTCCATCAATTTTCTATTTACAGCCCATGTTTCTGCTCCGAACAACAGTAAAAATAAATCAATAAATAAATAAATCCCTCAGTCTCCCCTGCTCACCCAGTCACTGCCGAAGAGCTGCATGAAGGCCTGGAACAGTGTGAAGTGCTCCGGCCCGACGATGCTCCGGTCCTCTCGGCGATGACGGGTGACAGGCGAGAAGAAGGTGTTGATGCCGTCGATCACCACCGCCACCTTGCACCTGTTGGAGACGACGACGAGGTGGTGATGATGGTGGTGAGGGTGTGTTTAGTGGAGGAGAGAACAGGTATGAGGAGAAGGATTAGGAGGAGCTGAGAGAAAGAGAGAGCGAAAAAAAATTGATATGTAAGCAGGAGAAACACATGGATTAGGAAGAGAGAGAGAGAGAGAGAGAGAGAGAGAGAGAGAGAGAGAGAGAGAAAAAGATTGATTTGTAAGAAGAACACAAGGATTAGGAACGGCAGAGAGTAAGAGAAAAAAAAATTGATAGATATGAACATAGAAAACACAGAAAAATAACACAAACACAAAAACACATAAGAAACAGATATGAGGAGGAGGATTAGAGAGTTAAGAAAGAGAGAAAATAACTAGAAATATATACGGAATTAACCACAAACAAAGGAAGGTGTAATAGTGCGTTAGGCAGAGAACAAGAAATAGAAATAGGCACACAGACCAAACGACAGGTAGAGATAAGTTGAACAGAAGGGGAACAGGTGTGAGAGGGATAATTAGCGTGCGTAAGGAGAGAGAGAGAAAAGAAATAGAAAGAGACTCGTGTACAGAAAAAAAAAATAAAGAACGGAAATGGAAAAAACGTAGAGGAAATAATAGTAGTGTGTATAACTGGGGAAACACACACACACACACACGAATCATCAATACTCAAAACAGCCTAAATACACAAATAATAGAAACTAAAAACATCCTTGTAAAAAAAAAAAAAAAAAAAAAAAAAAACAGATAAGCGGAAACAGAACATCACAAACCTAACTCAAATCCAACACACGCAAACACACGAACACACAACCCCTCCCCCCTCCCTTACCTGTCCTGGATGGCGCGCCTTGAGTCTGGAGACTAGGGCGTAAGATATCCGTGGAGTAGCGAAGCTCATGATGCCCAGTCCACCAGCTCCAGGAGGGGGATGTGAGGTGCCATGATCTCCCTCTTGGACCAAACGTACTCCTGCTGTGTCTCAAGCTGCGTGGTGCGAGGGAGTATGTGCTTTGTGCTTTATTTGTTAATCTACAGGGTATGTATTTAGTTATTGGGGATAGGTTACAGATAGATAGTTAGATTATTAGATAGATTTAGTTGTGTTTATTATGTGTGTTGTGTCCATATGTGGGTGCAGACAGATGGTTATATAGGTACAAAAAAGTGATTAGTTTAGTCTCCCCCTTTCCTCTTTCTCCTCCACTTTTTGATACTCCTTTCCCAACACCTTTTTCATTTAGTTATTGGGGATAGGTTAATAGATAGTTAGATAGATGTAGTTGTGTCTATTGTGTGTGTATATGTGTGTACAGAGAGATGGATAGGTACAAAAAAGTGATTAGTTTATTTCTCATAGCCTCGTCCTTTTCCTTTTTCTACTCCACTTTTTGATACTCCTTGCCCTCCATTTTTTTTCCCTCTTCCCTTCCACTTTTTCATCCTTCTTTCCCGCTACTTATTTCCCTCTTTCCTTCCACTTTTTAATCCTCCTTTCCTGCCACTTATTTCCCTCGTCCCATCCACTTTTTAATCCTCCTTTCCCGCAACCCTTTTTCCCTTTTATCTTCACTCTCAGTCTTGAAGTGGCTAAGAGTATTCCATCTTCAACACTTTCCCTTCTACTTTCCTGTATCATCCATCGTCCTTCCTCCCTTCCATTTCTTCCTTCCTCCTCCCTCTCCTTCCATCTTTCCTCCTCCCTTCCATCTTTCCTCTCCTTCCATCTTCCTTCCTCCTTCTTCCCTTCCTCCCTATCAACCCTCACCTTCAGGCTCTTGATAAGCTCCCCGTTCTCCGTCTTGAAGTGCTGCAGCCAGATCGTAGCGTCCAGGGGGGTGGTTGTACTGGCCTATCAGATGGTGGTAGAGGCGCTACCTCCTTGAAAGCGCCTCCAGTTGGGTGCTGCACAGAAAGAAAGGTGAAGGATAACTTACATCAGGTAGTAATTTTGTATTTATTTTATTTTATTTTTTTCAGAGGAACAGTGAAGGTGGTGGAGGTGTCAAAGAGGAGCAGTGAGTTGCAGGCTTTTTTTTATTTGTTTCCTTTTTTTTATATGGCCTTGAACTGACTCCTTTGCTGTAAAAAAAAAAAATAATAAATAAAAAATAAATAAAAAATAAAGATACAGAGGATTGAAGACTGTCATGAATACCCAGGCGTGTTATGAGACCAGAGACGGAGAAAGTGGCGTGAGGAGGATACTTGGAAATGGAAGTGCAGGGTAAAGCAGAGGAAGACCCAAGATGAGATGGAAGGAATGCACAGCAGCAGACATGAGAGAGAAGGGCCTGAACACCACCATGACGGGTGACAGAGAAACGTGGAGGCGGCTCATAAAAAACAGCGACTCCTTATAAAGACAGGCTAATAAGCTGGATTTTCTTTTTTTTCTTTTTTTTTTTTTTTTAGCACACCATAAGAAGTAGTCATGGGCCGCTACGCTCACCCAGAATTGTATGGACGAGTAGCCACTGCGGACTCGGCCAGGTAGTGAGCCAGTGTGTGCCAGGCTTAGGGTCTTACCACACCTCACGACCGTCTGCACTCAGCTATAAGCTAAGAACAACAGCTTCATAACAAAGGCAATACTGCAAATATCACAAGGTATAAATATAGATAATACAGAATACCAATACAGAACAAAAAAAGAAAAAAGAAAACAAAACAGAATACCAATGA
>NW_026111071.1:0-40352 GCF_024679095.1 Eriocheir sinensis | reverse complement strand
TTCCTCTTAATCCTCTTCCATTTCCTCTTAAGAGGTTTAGAAGAGGATTAAAAGGAAATGGAAGAGGATTGAGAGGTTTCGAAGAGGACTAACGCTGACGCCGTCAGACGCCCGTCGGACGCCGACGTTGGTGTCGCCGGAGTGAAGGGGTTAAGTGTTTCCAGCTCTGCAGTGTGCATTCTCTGTGCTTTAACAATGTCCCCGAGAAAGATGGTTAAAAGGGATGGTGCTGCAAAGAAGAAAACAGGAACGGTGGATACTACTGCTCACAACAGGAACAGGGTGCGAGCCTTGGCAGCTTGTATGCTCTCCTGGATGTGACTGATTCCCGTTCACCCTCCATTTTGGATGATACGTCAGGTTAGCTTCATGTTGGTGGTCTAACATTGTTCCAGTGACTCGAGACTAGGGAAACTGCGGCTGCTAAACCCTAGTGCAAAGCCTAAACCTTGAGTGTAATGAGCGATTGTGGGAGTCTCCATAACAACCATAACACATTGATTAGTATTTTATATTAATTACCATTGTAATTTGTTAATAAAATTACTTTAATTATGGATAAAATAACATGTAGAATGATTTTTATATAAATATTATGTTGAGATATGGGACACAATGGGATTCACATTAATTTCAATGGGGAAATTCAATTTAGCTTACAAGTGTTTTGGTATGCATACAAAATTCTGGAATGAATTAAACTCGTAAACTGAGGTATGACTGTACTCCATTGAGCCCTCAGCCCATCCATGTCAAGACAACCATCTGCTGTTTGGAAAGGATTCACCTGAGAGGGAGGCAATGAAAAGGAGATTAAAAATAAGACTTACCCTGTGTAGATGATTCTGATGTGTTTGTTGTTACATTTCCTGTTAAATATTTATTTTCTGGACGGTCATGACTAATAATGTAGCCATCTACTCCCTTTACAGCATCCCAAGAAAGAGTGACAGTTGATGATGTTCTGTTGTCCACCTTCACCTTCACTTTATAGTCCACATGTGAGATGCTGTACTGCACTTCATTGCTTCGGGGACTAATATGCTTATCATTTTCCATGGTTACCTGAAAAGTATCCACTGTTAACGCACTGCTGCTCCTCATATAAATAGGGGCACCAAAAAAGAGAACAAAAGTACAAGAAACAGAAGAGATTTTTCATGTTATCACTATGTTCATTCATAGTGCTACATATGCACATGTAGACACGCACACATATGCACATGCACTAACACACACAAACACACGCATGGAATGGAGAATGGTCACAAGTGGAGTTCCAAAGAGATCGGTGTTAGTGCCTATAATGATTTTTATATATATAAATGATATGCCAAAAAAAAGTACAGTACCCTCTCGAGTTTCGCGCTTGCTTCGTTCCGAAGGTATAGCGCTAAACTTGAGGATCGCGAAACTTGAGGTATTGAAATCCATGAAAAAGCGCTTATTGGTTCCGACCCATGGAAATTTTTTTTTTTTTCGACTTTACTCCCTTATCACAATTTTTTCAACTTTACTCCCTTGTTATCTCAAAATACGTACCCTGGTAATAGGCAGCAAATGGGAAGTGAGAACAGGTTGTTTTGAAGCTGCAGTTGAAGGCGGCTGCCTTACAATTGGCTGGCAGTTCTGAAAACACGTTTGTGATCCACGTGGTGTCATCTGCTAAAGTAAGGGCAATCGCTTGCGGTCACCGGTGGGACAGTTGGACAAACCTATAGCTTCTGGTAGTTTTGTGTGTGTTATGATATAATCTGCTAACTCTTTCAGGTATAAATCATTAAATCACTAATATCATGATTGACTTTTCAATGCCTATTGAACGTAAACTGCTGCTGCAGCTGCAAAATAGCTAGCAGAGAGGTTCAACTTGCTTACTGTTTCCATATTTCCCTTACCACTCACAAAGATCACAAGTGGACAAATTAGAACAAAACCAGGCAAATTAATACTTTTAATGCTGTGTATTCCCACAGCACACATGCGTGGTGGACAGCAGAATGACTAATTTCAGCAGGGAGATATTTCTCACAACACCGGCCAGTGTAGTGGACCTTCTTCTTCTTCTTCTTTTGACCTGTAACGCTTTATATCGCTTCTTAGGTCCTCCTTCTCCACACTTTTATACTTCACAACATGCACTTAGTTACTTTGAAGTGCGCACTTATTCACTTCACCCTGAACTTAGGTGTTTTTCTGTCCTTTTCTTTCCCTGATTTTGCTTTTCTATGCCCTTTTGTTATTTTCCACTATAACTTTTCACTGTCGCTGCCATGCATTAAAGGCCAAAAGAAGAAGAAAAGGAGGAAAACAACACCGAGAGTTCTACAATTTTCATAGACTGGAGAAAAAGGTTTTTGGACTGTGGTTCCACAGCAAGAGGTGTTCTCTTATCTTGTTAATCAAGTAGTAAGCAAACCAGCTCTGCCAGTCCATTTTACGAGTCTATTGGTGGGCCATCTTCCACTGCTCCTCACTCCTCAGCCACTACCGTCGTCTGTTTGTTTACATACAGCCGTGAGGTACCCATTTACCCACGCTCATACCCACAACCGTTTTCCATTCATACAGACAACCAACAATTAACTTGCTCCCAGTTGGGCATACGGGCAACCGTGGTTGCCCATAGCCCCAATGGTTGGACACCGCCTTTCAAGGCAGTACGCATGACGCCGACAGTAGGTAGATGTGACACGTACATGTCAAAGCACTGCGAAACTCGGGGCGGTAATGCATGAAAGTTGGGATGGTAAGAATTTAGGACCAAGCGTTAAACTCGAGGATCGCGAAACTCGAATAGCGTGAAACTTGAGAGGGTACTGTAGAGTTACATGTGTATATTTGCAGATGACGCCAAACTGCTTAGAAAAATAAGATAAGGATCATTGTAACAAACTGCAGATTTAAATGAGATACATGAATGGAGCAAAAAATGGGAAATGGAGTTCAATGAAAAGAAGTGTCACACAATGAAAATGTGCAGAAGTAAAAATAGACCAAGTGGAGTGAATAAGATGGGAGGAACAATCATCGACACGATGTAGGAAGAAATAGACTTAGGAATTATAGTACAAGATACATGTATGCTGACACCTGAGAAGCACATAAAAAAGATATTCAAAGAAACACGTATTATGCTGCAAAATACTGGAGTGGCATTTCACTACTTGGATGGGGACATGATGAAGAAAATAATAACAACATTGATTAGACCAAGGCTAGACTATGCAGCAGTTCTCTGGTCACCACACAAGAAAAAGGACATAGGGAAACTTGAAAGGATTCAAAGCATTGCAACTAAGATGGTACCAGACATATCAAGCCTGCCATACGAGACTACACCTTTTCACCCTCAAATTAAAAAAGTTGAATTTCAAATTTAAAAAGTTGAATTTCAAGTTAAAAAAGTTGAATTTCAATTTTGAAAAGTTGAATTTCAAATTTAAAAAGTTGATCAAATCAAAGAAGTTGAAATTCAAATTAGAAAAGTTGAATTTCAAATTTAAAAAGTTGAATTTCAAATTTAAAAAGTTGAATTTCAAATTTAAAAAGTTGAAATTCAAATTTAAAAAGTTGAAATTCAAATTTAAAAAGTTGAATTTCAAATTAAAAAAGTTGAAATTCAAATTAGAAAAGTTGAATTTGAAATTAAAAAAGTTGAAGTTCAAATAAAAAAGTTGAAGTTCAAATTAATAGATGAAGTGCAAGTCATAGAAAGAGATATATGTGCATACCTACATACATAAATGCATACATCCACAAACTTATTATATATATATATATATATATATATATATATATATATATATATATATATATATATATATATATATATATATATATATATACAAAAAAATTATATATATATATATATATATATATATATATATATATATATATATATATATATATATATATATATATATATATATATATATATATATATAATTAGCTTCAGAATTCTTCCACCACTGCCATAGTATCCACTGCTGCGTCGTTCTTGGTCTTTCTCTGTTGCAGATGGTGATATAGGAACACCTGCAGCACCTGCTTCTTTGACGGCAGCTTAGTTCCAGTGATGGAGTGCTCCAACGAGCCAAGTAAATAAACCTCGGTCTTAGATCTTGTAGATGCCATTGCCACGGTGAAAAGAAAACAGTAGGCTAAGGCAGTGGGCGACGCTGTGCAACAACCGCCCGCAGTGACGCGTGTAGCTGACTGAACAACAGCTGCACAGCAGGGCACACTTGTCACTCAACACTGCCCCAAAACATACAAGAATTGAGCGTGTACCGTACGCGACTTACTACGCGTTTTATACGAGTTATTATGTTCGTGCCAGGTTTGATGTTTGAATTAACAATTATTATAGAAGGTATATTATACAATATGCAATATTATCTGGAATACTATCATATTTGAATCTTGCATTAGATTCTCTCAACTTCACACACTTTGAGCGATATTTGCAAAAATAAGGATTTTGACACAATTATTCCAAACTTTGACCTCCTTGAGCGACCTCTTGATATTAATATTTTAAAAATATTTTACACACGTTGCTTCTGGTCGGAACCTCACAATTTGGCCCGCCGTCCCAGTAGAAAATCGAAAATTAAATTTAAGTGTCACCTAATATATATATATATATATATATATATATATATATATATATATATATATATATATATATATATATATATATATATATATATATATATATATATATATATATATATATATATATATATATATATATATATATATATATATATATATATATATATATATATATATATATATATATATATATATATATATATATATTTTTTGAAAGGTGATAGCTAACTCAGCGTTATATATCTTCTTGAGTAAGTTTTCCTTGTTTCTTAAGAGTGTCTTGTTCTCTTTTGATAAGACTGAGATGACATCTCGGTCCTTGACCCTTCTTCAGTGGCAGGAGTGGAGCTGTGTCCGTCTTGAGGTCTCGGTGAGAATGACTACAGTCGGTAGCTGGCGCCTCCTGATTTTCTTTTCATGCTCGGAAGTGCTTGTAAGTCTAGGTGCTGGATGTTCAAGCTAGGCTCCATTTCCTTGATGTGAGGATGGGGCGTCTCATGCTCGGTGCAGGTCGTGATGATTTCAGTGTTCTTTTCTAGCATTTCTCTTGTGAGGGTCTTGTTGTGTTCTTTTCTCATGTGGGACTTGGCTCCTGATGCTAGGTGGTATGTACGGCGTCTACTTAGCTTCACTGTCGTCATGCCAATATAGGATGTGTTAAGGGCTGCACAGTTCCCTTGGTTGCAGGAGAACCTATATACAACATGCGACTGTTGGGCTTTGTCTTGTTCCTTGTCAGGGCTGTTCCGCAACAGGATATGGCTTGTTTTCTTGCTCTTGTAGTAGATTATGAGGTTTATTCTTTTTTCTTTGTTTGTTGGGGTCACATTTTTCTTGATGATTTGTTTCATAATCCTTTCCTCTTCTTTGTAGCAGGTGCTTGTTTGTCTATATCCGCTGTAGTGAATCCATGGATTCACTACAGCGGATATAGACAAACAAGCAAACCGCATAATAAACCAATGGTACACGACAAAAGAAGCCACTACCAAGAATGAAGACATCAACCTCTACTACAAGGCACACTTCTCCACCTGCTACAAAGAAGAGGAAAGGATTATGAAACAAATCATCAAGAAAAATGTGACCCCAACAAACAAAGAAAAAGAGTAAACCTCATAATCTACTACAAGATCAAGAAAACAAGCCATATCCTGGTGCGGAACCGCCCTGACAAGGAACACGACAACGCCCAACAGTCGCATGTTGTATATAGGTTCTCCTGCAACCAAGGGAACTGTGCAGCCCTTAACACATCCTATATTGGCATGACGACAGTGAAGCTAAGTAGGCATTACCTACCACCTAGCATCAGGGCGCGAAGTCCCACATGAGAAAAGAACACAACAAGACCCTCACAAGAGAAATGCAAGAAAAGAACACTGAAATCATCACGACCTGCACCGATATGAGACGCCTTCCATCCTCGAAGCTCTCTACATCAAGGAAATGGAGCCTAGCTTGAACATCCAGCACCTAGACTTACAAGCACTTCCGAGCATGAAAAGAAAATCAGCCGCTGAGGCGCTCAGCCAATCAGCGCCCGCCTAGCCTGTATAAAGGCCAGCGCGGACGCAGTGTAGTCATTCTCACTCGAGACCTCAAGACGGACACAGCTCCACTCCTGCCACTGAAGAAGGGTCAAGGACCAACGCGATCTGGCGACAACGATGACACCATATGGAGATGTCATCTCAGTCTTATCAAAAGAGAACAAGACACTCTTAAGAAACAAGGAAAACTTACTCAGAAGATATATAGCTGAGTTAGCTATCACCTTCAACCAAACATGTATAGAAAATCTCCTTATATATATATATATATATATATATATATATATATATATATATATATATATATATATATATATATATATATATATATATATATATATATATATATATATATATATATATATATATATATATATATATATATATATATATATATATATATATATATATATATATATATATATATATATATATATATATATATATATATATATATATATATATATATATATATATATATATATATATATATATATATATATATATATATATATATTCTATATTCTTCCTACTCACCCCCTCTGACTCTTTTATGTTATAAAGATTCTTCAAAATGATGTTTTCTATGCCCTCTCTGGCCTCAATCCTCAGAAGGCTTATGGACCTGATGGAGTGCCTCCTATTGTCCTTAGAAACTGTGCCTCCGTGCTGTCATCCTGCCTGGTCAAACTCTTTCGCCTCTGCCTGTCAACATCTACCTTTCCTTCCTGCTGGAAGTATGCCTTCATACAGCCTGTGCCTAAGAAGGGAGACCGTTCCAATCCCTCAAACTACCGACCTACAGCTTTACTTTCTTGTCTATCTAAAGCTTTTGAATCAATCCTTAACCGGAAGATTCAAAAGCACCTTTCCACTTCTGACCTTCTATCTGATCGCCAGTATGGGTTCCGCAAGGGGCGTTCTACTGGTGATCTCCTTGCCTTCCTAACTGACTCTTGGTCATCCTCTCTTAGCCGTTTTGATGAAACCTTTGGTATTGTGCTTGACATATCAAAAGCTTTTGATAGGGTCTGGCACAAATCTTGCTTTCCAAACTACCCTCCTATGGTTTCTATCCTTCTCTCTGTACTTTTATCTCCAGTTTCCTTTCTGACTGTTCTATTTCTGCCGTGGTAGATGGTCACTGTTCTTCCCCTAAACCTATTAACAGTGGTGTCCAACAGGGTTCTGTCCTATCTCTAACTCTCTTTCTGTTGTTCATTGATGATCTTCTTTCCCAAACGAACTGCCCTATCCATTCTTACGCCGATGACTCCACTCTGCATTACTCAACTTCTTTTAATAGAAGACCCACCATACAGGAACTTAACGATTCAAGGCTGGAGGCAACAGAACGCTTAGCCTCAGACCTTACTATTATTTCCGATTGGGGCAAGAGGAACCTGGTGTCCTTCAACACCTCAAAAACACAGTTTCTCCACCTATCTACTCGACACAATCTTTCAAACAACTATCCACAATATTTTGACAACACTCAGCTATCACCTTCCTCAACACTAAACATCCTCGGTCTATCCTTAACTCAAAATCTCAACTGGAAACTTCATATTTCATCTCTTACTAAATCAGCTTCCTCGAGGCTGGGCGTTCTGTACCGTCTCCGCCAGTTCTTCTCCCCCGCACAGTTGCTATCCATTTACAGGGGCCTTGTCTGCCCTTGTATGGAGTATGCATCTCATGTGTGGGTGGGGTCCACTCACACAGCTCTCCTTGACAGAGTGGAGTCAAAGGCTCTTTGTCTCATCAGCTCTCCTCCTCATACTGATAGTCTTTTACCTCTCAAATTCTGCCGCCATGTTGCCTCTCTTTCAATCTTCTATCGATATTTTCATGCTGACTGCTCTTTTGAACTTGCTAACTGCATGCCTCCCCTCCTCCTGCGGGGGCCTCTCTCTCTCTCTCTCTCTCTCTCTCTCTCTCTCTCTCTCTCTGCACACGACTTTCTACTCATGCTCATCCCTATACTGTCCAAACCCCTTATGCAAGAGTCAACCAGCATCCTCTCTCCTTCATCCCTCACGCTGGTAAACTCTGGAACAATCTTCCTTCATCTGTATTTCTTCCTGCCTACGACTTGAACTCTTTCAAGAGGAGGGTATCAGGACACCTCTCCTCCCGAAATTGACCTCTCGTTTTGGACACTCCTTTGACCTCTGTTCGGGAGCAGTGATTAGTGGGCTTTTTTTTTTATATACGCCCTTGAACTGTCTCCTTAGCTGTATAAAAATAAAAATAAAATATATATATATATATATATATATATATATATATATATATATATATATATATATATATATATATATATATATATATATATATATATATATATATATATATATATATATATATATATATATATATATATATATATATATATATATATATATATATATATATATATATATATATATATATATATATATATATATATATATATATATATATATATATTTTTTTTACGGTTTTTGCATTATGCCCGGTAGGCTTCTTCCGGTGGATCCTGATGGGTCCAAGGCTTCTTCCGGTGGGGCCTGATGGTCGGTCCAGCCCGTTCTGGCAGAGCAAGTGTTTATAGAGGCGCCATCTTGCATTGGCTCATGCTGCCCTCCGAGCTCATCTTTAATCCTAGAATCTAGAGTCCGGGTCGATAGGTGGTCTTCTGGACAGCATGTGGGTAGTTTTAAGCCACTCGGTGGCGGCTGAAAAATTCCAGCTTGGTGGCACCGGTCGGGGATTGAACTCGCGTCCTCCTGAACGCGGGGCCGTCTCTCTCTCTCTCTCTCTCTCTCTCTCTCTCTCTCTCTCTCTCTCTCTCTCTCTCTCTCTCTCTCTCTCTCTCTCTCTCTCTCTACAATATATATATATATATATATATATATATATATATATATATATATATATATATATATATATATATATATATATATATATACATACACACACAGTAGAGCCCCACGTAGCGCAAGATCAATTAGTGCGAACAGCAAATAGCGCGAGCCACCATCGACCAAGAAAAAAATTAATTGGCGCGAAAGCCTCAGTTAGCGCGAGCAGCCACCACGACTGAATTTTGAATATTGCGCCAAGCCGCCATGATGCGCAGCACAAGCCGCCATGATGCACAGCACAAGCCGCCATGATGCACGGCACAAGTCGCCATGATGCGCGGCACAAGTCACCATGATGCGCAGCACAAGCTGCCATGATGCGCGGCACAAGCCGCCATGAGGCGCGGCACAAGCTGCCATGAGGCGCGGCACAAGCTGCCATGATGCGCGGCACAAGTTGCCATGATGCGCGGCACAAGCCGCGAGAGCCTTACTTTAGCAGACGACGCCATGTTGATACAGGGCAAGTGCTTTGTTTACGTTGTGGATGTGGATACGGGCAACTGACCTTGGCCGTGTGTGATGCAAGTGTGATACTGCCTTAAGGCAGCGAGGCCGCTGACCGGGTGAGTGCCGGCGATGACGTCATCGGACTCCCAGCGAATCAGAAGCGTGTTTTCAGAGCTCAGCCAATCGTAGGTTTTTTTTTTAATATGAGTGATTATTTTGAGTAATTATCAAACCCAAAAGTCAGACCCACGTGTGCACCAAATAATTTTTTTCATGTTGGTTACTTTATTCAATTAGCGCGACCGCGTTCATCCACCTAATTCTCGCGCTAAATGTGGCTCTACTGTATATATATACATATATATATATATATATATATATAGATATATATATATATATATATATATATATATATATATATATAATACTAAGTTTGTGGATGTATGCATTTATGTATGTAGGTATCTTTATATATATATATATATATATATATATATATATATATATATATATATATATATATATATATATATATATATATATATATATATATATATATATATATATATATATATATATATATATATATATATATATATATATATATGTGTATATATATATATATATATATATATATATATATATATATATATATATATATATATATATATATATATATATATATATATATATTTATATATTACCCTAATAAATTTGGTATCAATGGCTTCGTAAAGACTTGTCGTAGAACATGCGCAAATAAAAATATAGGAAAATATATATAAACAATACAAACTTGTTTCAAGTCTCCGTATAGAGTATTGTAGACAATAAATCCAAAGTATCAACTCTTCCCCACTCGCTAGCTTGAAATTTTGTGGGCCAACTTTTTTAGCCGAATATATGTTTCCAAGCGGAATTTAGTGAGGATTCTTATGGTATCCTCAAATTTCTCATACACCTATTAGTTCCCAAGTTTCACTGAGAAAACTGTATTTTTTCCCTCTCCCTTCAAAGTAGGCTAACAAATAAAAATCTGTCAAAGCTCCTCATCTACGCTCCTTAGAAAGGTTGTCATATGTTACCATTAAGAAACTTATCCCAACAAATGACGCTCCCAAATTTGATGCACTTTCACCAAAAACTTTATTATTAATCAATTTTTTAAACTTTTATGACGCGTTTCGCGTCATCGTGCGCCAGGACCTTTTACCCTTTGATGACGCGAAATGTGTCATCGTGCATGAGAGGGTTAACTTGAAATTCAACTTTTCTAATTTGAAATTCAACTTTTTTAATTTGAGGGTGAAAAGGTGTAGATCAGAGGGACTGGGCTTACCAACATTGGAAGAACGAAGAGAAAAAGGAGACCTGATAGCTTTGTACAGGAATACAAGTGGAATGGAAGCGTTGAATAGAACTGATTTATGGAAGGGAGGAGGCAACTAAGAGGACACAGCAGGAGATTGAGAAAGGGGACTTGTTTGAAAGACTTAAAGAAGTTAAATTTTCCATACAGGAGTGTGGACACATGGAATGGACTTAGCAAAGACGTTGTTGAAGCGGGTAGTGCCCATAAAATGAAGGAAAAGTTGTACAAATATAGGTTGATTGACAGGAGCATCCGACCTTGAGCTCAAGCCCTATATACTACAAATAGGTAAATACGAATAGGTAAATACACACACACACACCGCCACCGCCGCCTGCCCTGAGCAGACACGGCTGCTCAAACACCGACACAAAGAGGAAGATCACAGTCTATTTGTCAGTCAAGGGGCCTAAGCAAGCCAAGTAATATAGAGTCCTGTCTCCTAGGAGTATAGGCAGTAAGAGGATGTGAAAGATTGAGGAGTGAAAGTACACGGGGAGGAGGAGCAGGAGGGAGAAAAGTTAAAATGGAACAGAAACAAACATCCAAGATAGCGGATACGGTGTCGGTTCCCGGGCACAGACTGCAGGGAAGGTGTTAGTTTTGAGGATTTCACGCCTAAATCAAAAATGGAGCCGATGCAATGGAAAAGAATAATCAAAGTGGAACAGGACTGTGACAAGATGGAGATTGAAATAAAGAAAATGAGAGAGGAGTTTGGGGACGTGATTGAAGCATTAACCGAGGTCAAGAAGAGGGATGACGAGGCAAAGAGAAAGGATGAAGAGACAAAGAAAATGTTAAGAGTTTAAGAGAGGAAATAATGAAGT
Organism: Eriocheir sinensis; assembly: GCF_024679095.1. NCBI lineage: Eukaryota > Metazoa > Arthropoda > Malacostraca > Decapoda > Varunidae > Eriocheir > Eriocheir sinensis. Next base: position 28,618 of record NW_026111071.1, on the reverse strand, counting down.
TGATGAAGGAACAGCTGGAAAACCAGAAAGAGATAGCAAAGCTGAAGATGGAAAAACTAGAAAAAGACCATGAGATAGAAATCATGAAAATGGAGAGAGAGAGAGGTGTGATCGGGACAAATGAAGACATGGAGAAGAAGATGAAAGAAATGAGAAAGAGAGAGGTAGCAGAGAAAATAGGAAATGACCAGCGGAATGTGGGTGAAAGGGTAGAAAATCAGATTAAGAATGTAGTCAATGATGAGTTGGAGTGGAGAAGTGAAAAAGACCAGGAAAAAACGAGTTTCAGGGAAATATTGTAACAACAACAATTAGAACAAAAACAAGACATAGAAAAGGAATTTGTAAATGCACTAAGAAACAAAGAAACAATGGTGAGGGACATGGCAGATAAGAAAAAATGTGTCATAATATTTGGTGTAAAAGAAGAAAAAAATGCAGTGAAGAACCAGAGGGAAAGTTATAAGAGGAATAAGGTAAAAAGTATACTGAGAAATACGAATACTGAAGAGGAGGAAAAGATTGAGGAAGAAGTTGATGAAATAACAAGATTGGGAAGGTATGAGGAAGGAAAGAACAAACCATTAAAGATTAAGTTAAGATCTCAAATGACAAAAGAAACCATCCTAAATAGGTCGTAGAAGTTAAACACCTCTGAAGAATACAAACATATATATGTGAGGAGAAATATGACAGAGGAAGAAAGAGTGAAGGTAAAGGAATTGATAAATGAAGCGAAAAAAAGGAATGAGGAAAGATCAGAGGAAGATAAGAAGAATTTTTGGGGGGAGAATGAAGAACGAAAACTGATGAAGTGGTGGATAAGAGGCGAAGAGAGGGAGTAACAGTGTTGATAGAAGGAAGGGAAAGAAAGGGAGAAAGGGGAAAAGGTTTAATGGTTGTGTACACTAACATAGATGGTCTTGTATCAAAGAAAATTGAAGTAATTGATTATTTAAGGGAAAGTGATCCACATATTATGTGTATAGTTGAAACAAAACTTGGAAAGTAATTGGAACTCGTAATGGACGGTAGAAGCAAGTATTACAACATTTGGAGGAAAGATAGGAAAGAAGGAAAGGGAGGAGGAGTGATGATAATGACAAAACAAAACTTGAAAGTGACGGAAGTGAGATATGGAAAGGACAGTGCGGAGGTGATGGCTGGCCAGATACTGGTAAACGGTGGAGAGAAGACTAACATAATAACAGCCTATGTCCCCCCTAAAACCAAAAGATGGAATGAAGTAAGATACAACGCTATGCTGGAAGAAACAGTGCGGGCACTGACAGACGAAATAAAAAAAATAGTAGAAAGGTAATATTAACAGGAGATTTCTATTGCAAAGAGGTGAATTGTGAAGACTATGCAACAGAGGGTGGAGAAAATGCCTGGGGAAGTAAACTGATTCTAGGACCAAAGTACGTATGGAAATAGTTCGTATGCATAAAGTTCATAGGCAATTGTTCGTAAGCAAATGTTTGTATGGGATAAAGTTCGTTTGAAAAAAGTACGTACGCAAAAGTTCATATGCAGATGTTCGTATGGTATAAAGTACGTATGAAAAATATTCGTAACAACAAAAGTTCGTCGGGACAGAAGTTCATATAGAAAAAGTTCGTATGGAAAAATTTTGTATGAAATTGTTCGTAAGCAAAAAGTTCGTATGCAAATGTTTGTCAGGGATAAAGTTCGTCTGACAAAAATACGTAAGTAAAAGTTCGTATGCTAAAGTTTGTATACAGATGTTCTGATGGTATAAAGTACGTATGTAAAATATTCGTAATGACAAAAGTTCGTTGGGACAAAAAATCATATAGAAAAAAAAAATCATATGCAATTATTCGTACGCATATGTTTGTTAGGGAAAAAAATTCTTCTGGGTAAAGTAGTAACGTACGATCTTTGTCCTACGAATCATTGCCATACGAAGTTTTTCTATACGAACTTTTTTCCGGAACCTTGTTTCTCCTTTAACCCACTGCATCAACAGGTTATCTGTTTCCAGCTTCAATAGTTTACTTAAACTATTGAAGTTGGAAACAGATAACCTGTTGACGCAGTGGGTTAAAGGAGAAACAAGGCTGAGAGGGGATGACCAACCATCGAGACTAGGCCTACTACACCAGTTCGCAACCAAGCTTCTCAACCAGCCCAGACACAGACACATCCTCCCACCCGCAGTGAACCGCCCTCCGCACTCAGTGAGGCACCACAACATTATTGCCCTGATACGGGCACGGACTGACCGCTATAAGAACAGAGCCGTGCCCATGATGGCCAAGTATATCAACAATGCAAATTAAGAGCAGCACTATTTGTATGTTTTGTAAATATTTTTCATTAGTACTTGTTGTTGTTGTTATTGTTGTTATTATTATTATTATTATTATTATTATTATTATTATTATTTTTATTATTATTATTATTATTATTATTATTATTATGATGATGATGATTATCATTATAAATATTATTATGATTATGATTACTATTATTATTATTATTATTATTATTATTATTATTATCATGATTATTATTATCATCTTTACTATGATTATTGCTATTATTGTTATTTCTATTTTCCTTTTTATTTTCAATCATACTATGTACTTTGTTCATTTGCCTCATTCATTTCATTTCATCTTCCACTGATGTATATTTTCAGTTCTAGGGCTGCCTGGTACTTCATGCAATAAACCGTTTATTATTATTATTTCTTATTATTTATTTTCACAAAAAATGTTGAGCTAGATGAAGAAGTCTGTCACGAGTGTCCCTTGGGAAAGAGCGACCAAGAGCTATTAGAGATGAAAACTAAGAAAGGATGTGAATATCGAGATGAGGCATATAAGGAAAAAAGGAAAACTCCACAAAGGCAGATTACGTTGGACTCAAGACTTCCTTCGCTGGGGTAGACGGAGTGATATGAAGAGGAGTACTAACATTCAAAAGAAATATGACCTTTTTATGAATATTTACAACAGAGGAATAGAGATATACGTTCCATACTATACAGTAAAAGCTAAAGGAGAGAAAACATGGTTTGGATGGAGGTGTGAAACAGCAAAACAAAACAGAAATAAGGCATGGAGGAATTTAAAGAAAAGACCAAATAAGAATAAGACAAATATAAAAAAGAAAGAAATGAATATGTAAAAATAAGGAGAGAATAGGAATCTAAATTTGAAAAAAGAATAGTTTTTAGTTGTAAGGAAGAACCAAAAATGTTTTATAAATTCATAAATGGGAAGCTAAAAAGAAATGAAGGAGTGGAAAGACTAAAAGAAAAAAATGTATTCTACAAAAAGGATGAAGAAACTGCAGAAATATTAAATAAAAATTTTCATAAAGTATTTACGAAACAGACCGACTTTGACTGGGGGCTCGAAAATTGTAACGAAGAGAAGCTAAATTATGTACAGGTTGAGAAAGGGGAACTGTTGAAGCTGATGGAATCTTTAGATGGATGGAATCTTTAGATGGAAGGAAAGCAATGGGACCGGATGAAATCTCCGGTCAAGTGCTAAAAAGAGTGTAGAAATGCATTATTGGAACCACTTTATGACATAATAACATTCTCTATAATTACAGGAAAAGTGCCCTTAGAGTGGAAGAGAGCAAACATTGTACCAATTTATAAAATTGGAGATAAAACTGAACCATTAAATTATAGGCCAGTTTCTTTAACAAATGTAATGTGCAAGATTTGTGAAAGTATAATAAAAAAACAATGGGTTGAACATTTAGAAAAGGGAAACATGATAAATCAAGGACAGTTTGGATTTAGACAAGGGAAATTGTGTGTCACCAATTTACTCTGTTTCTACTCAAGAGCAACAGATGTGGTGCAAGAGAGAGAAGGATGGGCTGATTGTGTACATGTCGATTTGAAAAAAGCTTTTGACAAGGTTCCGCACAAGAGGTTAATCTGGAAACTACAGAAATGGGGAGGAATGGGCGGAAAGGTTATCGAGTGGATAAAGGATTACTTAACAGGAAGAGAAATGAGAACAATGATTAGAGAAGAGAAATCAAATTGGAGGAGAGTAGAGAGTGGAGTTCCTCAAGGCTCAGTTCTGGCACCAATAATGTTCATAATATATAAAAATGATATGCCGATGGGTATAAAAAGTGATATGAGTCTTTTTGCAGACGATGCAAAGTTAATAAGAAGAGTGAAGACAGAGGAAGATTGTGAAGAACTGGAAAAAGACCTGGATTGTGTACAGATGGAGCCAGTTATGGGAGATGGAATTAAATGCAAACAAATGCCATGTTATGGAAATGGGGAAAAGTAAAAAAAAGACCGAGGAAAACATACAGGATGGGAGAAGAAAACATAAAGGTGGTACATGAAGAAAAAGATTTGGGAGTAACGATGCAAGACACACTATCCCCAGAGAAGCATATAAATAAGTTGTTTGGAGAAACCTACAGGATGATGCAAAATATAAGCGTATCATTCCATTATATAGACAAGGAAATGATGAAGAAAATAATAACAACACTGATAAGACTAAAACTTGAATATGCTGCAGTTGTATGGTCGCCTCACAAAAGAAGGATATCAGAAAGTTGGAAAGAATCAGGGGTGGTGATTTTTTTTATTTAAAAAAAAAATCAAAAAAATCAATTTTTTTTTTTTTTAATCTCTCTCTCTCTCTCTCTCTCTCTCTCTCTCTCTCTCTCTCTCTCTCTCTCTCTCTCTCTCTCTATCCTGCTGAGCGATTTGAAAGTCTCCATAGGTTACTTTAAGTTTAAGTTTAGGGCCTGTAAGTCTGAGCACAGTCAAGGATCCAGATAAATACTTGTTCAATACTTGTTTGTAGTTGGTACAGGACCAGGTTTAGGACAGATAAAGTTGCCTGAAGTTGTCATTTTCATGACAGCATATTATATTACTACCATACAGAAGAATATCTAATTTTATTCTGTTACTGTTTGGTTCCAAACCTTGGTTATTATTTTGATATATTGCCTGCCAAGTTAGTAAAGACTAAAGGAGGCTGATTTTTTAGCTTGTAAAAAACATATGGCAAGTTGGCAACATTAGAGCAAGAGAACTCACTAAACTCAGTACATGTATTTTCCACCAGTTGGTCGGTCACAGTCAGTGCCTCTGCAGTTTGCTTTTGTGAGATTACCAGTTCAGTGGCATCTACAGTATATGCTTGTTCAAGTCCTGTTGCTTTCTTTGCTTTACTAGAGACACAAAGTTTAATTTAACTTATGGAACCTCTCCCCCCCCCAAAAAAAAAAAAAAAATAATAATAATAATAAAAATAATAATAATAAAAATAATAATAATAATAATAATAATAATAATAATAATAATAATAAAAAAAACATGATTTTTTAAATAAAAAAATCAATGATTTAATTATTTGATTAAATAAATTTGATTTAATCAATGCCAACCCTGGAAAGAATACAGAGAATTCCAACTAAAATGGTCCCAGAACTCTAGAATATGACGTATGAAAACAGATTGAAGGAGATGGACTTGATGACAGTGGAACAAAGAAGGGAGAGAGGAGATCTGATCACGCTGTATAAGTTGGTAAATAAGTTTGATGAGGTGGATAGAGATGATCTCTTCTCTAATACGAGAACGCAGTGGCTGAGAGAACATGGAAAGGAACTTAATAAAGGAACCTGTTTGAGTGACTTGAAGAAGTGTAATTTTCCACATAGAAGTATTAACACATGGAACAGCTTGCGGGAAGAAGTGGTGGAGGCGAGCAGTGTCCATCAAATGAAGGAAAGGGTGGATGAATGTAGATATGGAAACGGGACTATTAGAGCTTAACTTGGGCCCTGAAGACTACAAATAGGTAAATACACCCACCCACACCGATCACAGAAGTGAGAGAACATGGACAGACGAAGTGGAGAACAATAATCTATTTGTCAGTCAAAAGGGCCCGAGCAACAGCTAAGTTATTTGAGTTCCATCTCCTAGGAGTTCAGAAATTGAGAGGATTATGAGAGAGTGAGAAGCATTAAGTAAAATGGGGAGGAGAAGGAGAGGAAGGAGGTTGGATGGGAGGTAAACAAAGATTCAAGATGGCGGACTCTGGCGGAGTCTCCTAATCGACGGGGAGAGGACTTGGGGGAGTTTTGAGGACTTCACACCAAAATCAGCAATGGAAAAAGTTGGAAAGTTTCGTTTAGTCGGCGCAACATCTGTGGCCATATGCCAGAGAGAGACAGAAATGGAAGGAGTTATAGGAGAAGGGAACAGATCCCAGGAGACGGGATACAACCCCCGATTAATACCTGGTACCCATTCACTGCTGGGTGGACAGGGGTGTAGGGTATCGGAAAAGCCGCCCAAATTTTTCCACTCTGCCCGGGAACTGAGCCTGGGCTTTCTCAGTTGTAAGTCAAGTGTGCTAACCACTGCACCACGAAGCCCCTATCAGCAATGGAACTAGTACAATGGAAAAGAATAAACAAAGTGGAGCAGGACTGACATAATAGTGATAGAAATGAGGAAGTTGAGAGCAGAGTTTGGGGAAGTGATTCAGGCACTGACCAAAGTAAAACAGAGAGATGATAAGGCAAGGAAAAGAGATGAGGAGACAAAGAAAATGGTAGAGAACTTGAGAGAAGAAATAATCAAATTGACTAAGGAACAGCTGTAAAGCCAAAAAGAAATTGTGCAACTGAAGATGGAAAAATTAAAAAAAGACCATGAGAACAAATTTTGAAAATGGAGAGAGATTAGTGTGATGGGGACAAACAAAGGCATGGAGAAGAAGATGGAAGAAATGATAAAAAGAGAGGTAGCAAAGAAGATAGGAAATGATCAGCAGAGTGTGGGTGTAAAGGTAGAGGAAAAGATTAAGGATGTGGTCAATGATGAATTGAATTAGTAGAGATGCGAAAAAGACAAGGAAAAAATGAGCTTTAGGGAAATTCTAGAACAACAGCAACAGGAACAGAGGCAAGACAGAAAAAAGCAACAGGAACAGAGGCAAGACAGAAAAAAGCAACAGGAACAGAAGCAAGACAGAAAAAAGCAACAGGAACAGAAGCAAGACAGAAAAAAGCAACAGGAACAGAGGCAAGACAGAAAAAAGCAACAGGAACAGAAGCAAGACAGAAAAAAGCAACAGGAACAGAGGCAAGACAGAAAAAAGCAACAGGAACAGAAGCAAGACAGAAAAAAGCAACAGGAACAGAAGCAAGACAGAAAAAAGCAACAGGAACAGAAGCAAGACAGAAAAAAGCAACAGGAACAGAGGCAAGACAGAAAAAAAGCAACAGGAACAGAAGCAAGACAGAAAAAAGCAACAGGAACAGAAGCAAGACAGAAAAAAGCAACAGGAACAGAGGCAAGACAGAAAAAAGCAACAGGAACAGAGGCAAGACAGAAAAAAGCAACAGGAACAGAGGCAAGACAGAAAAAAAGCAACAGGAACAGAAGCAAGACAGAAAAAAAAGAAGTTATGAATGTACTAAAAAACAGAGAAGGAATGGTGATGGACATGGCAGAGAAGAAAAAGTGTGTCATACTGTTTGGTGTCAAGGAAGAAAAAAAGCAGTGAAGGCTCAGAGAGAGAGTTACGAGAGGAGTAAAGTGAATAGTACCGTATATTGAGAAATATGGATAATGAAGAGTAGGAAAAGATAGAGGAAAAAGTAGAGGAAATAACTAGATTGGGAAGATATGAGGAAGGAAAAAACAGACCACTGAAGATAAAGCTAAGATCCCAAATGGCAACAGAAACTATACTAAAAAGATCATGGAAACTAAACAACTCTGAAGAATATAAGCAAATATGTGAGGAGAAATATGTCAGACGATGAAAGAATGAATGCTATGGAAATGATAAATGAAGTGAAAAAGAGAAATGATGAAAGAAGAATTTTTTTTGGAGAATGAAGAATGAAAAACTGAAGAAGTGGTGGATAGGAGGCGAATGGAGGGAGTAAGGGTGTTGATAGAAAGAGGGACAAAAATGGGAGAAGGGAAGAGAGGTTTAAAGATTGCGTACACAAACATAGATGGTCTTATATCAAAGAACTAACTGATTATTTAAGGAAGAGCGATCCAGATATTATGTGTATAGTTGAAACAAAGCTTGTAAAAGAACTGGAACTTGTGCTGGAGGGAAAGAGCAAGTACAACATTTGGAGAAAAGATAGGAAAGAAGGAAAGGGAGGAGGAGTGATAATAATGATAAAATAAAACTTGAAGGTGACTGAAGTGAGATATGGAAATGACAGTACAGAGGTGATGGCTGTGCAGGTAGTGGTAAAAGGTGGAGAGAAGAATAACATAATAACGATATGCTGGAAAATACAATACGGGCACTGACAGATGAAATAAAAAATAATAAAAAGGTAATATTAACAGGAGACTTCAATTGCAAAGAAGTGAAATGGAAAGATTTTGTAACAGAGGGTGGTGAAAATACTTGGGGAAGTAAACTATTGAGGCTGGTAACAGATAACCTGATGACGCAATGGGTGCAAGGAGAAACAAGGTTGAGAGAGAATGACGAACCATCGAGACTTGACCTAATTTTCACAAAAAACGTGGACTTGGATGAAGGAGTCAGTCATGAGTGCCCCTTAGGAAAGAGTGACCATGAACTATTGGAGATGAAAACTTTGGAAGGATGTGAATATCGAGAAGAGGCTTATAAGGAAAAAAGGAAAAACTACCCTAAGGCTGATGACGTTGGACTTGATACTTTCTTTGGTGGGGTAAAGTGGACTGATATGAAAAGATGTACTAATATTCAAGAGAAACATGACACTTTTATGAATATTTACAACAGATGAATAGATATATACGTGTTCCATTCTAACAGTAAAAACTAAAGAACTAAAGGAGAGAGGTGTACTAGGTAAATATATACATACACACACACACACACACACACACACACACACACACACACACACACACATGTGGAAAATAAATAGTTGATGTGGAAATAAATGCATGGAAAAAAGAAAGGGAAAAGGGAAAAGGTAGTTTCAAAGACACTCTGGAACAACAAAAAAGAAAAGCAGAGATGGAACATGAGGTTGTTCAAGTAATAAAAAATAAGTAAGACTTGGTTAGAGAAATAGCAGAAAAGAAAAGGTGTGTGATAATAATGGGTGTTAAAGAAGAGAAAATGCTGACAGAGGAGGTGGACGACGAGACTAGGAAAATATGAAGAAGGGAAAAGTAGGTCAATTAAGCTGAAGTTAAAGTCACAAACAGCAACCGAGATGATTATAAGTCAGAGTGGAATACTAAAAGGTAGAGAACAATATAAAGAAACATACATAAGGAAAAATATGAGCATAGAGGAAAGAGTTGAGAGAAATTGTGAGCAAAGAAAAGCACAGAAATGAAAAAAGAACAGTCAGAAAAAGTTTTTTTTTGAAGAGCGCAATATGACTGAGTGATGAAGAGGTGGCTCAGGAAGAGGGAAGAGGAGAGCAAGTAAAAAGCCACAACAATAGGGAAAAGAAGGTAACGAAAAAACTTAGGTTAACATACAATAATGTCGACGGACCTAAAAAAAAAAAAAAAAAAAAAAAAATATATATATATATATATATATATATATATATATATATATATATATATATATATATATATATATATATATATATATATATATATATATATATATATAGAATTAAAAGACTACCTGAACAATGTAAAAGCAGATGTAATGTGTATCACTGAAACAAAACTAGCAAAAGGTACAAAAATGGTGGGAATAGAGGAGTGCAATTATTATACATATAGAAACGAAAGAGTCGGAAGGAGTGGTTGAGGGGTGATGATATTGGTCAAAACAGATTTAAAGTGATAAAAGTGAGAACAGAACCAGATAATACAGAAATTTTAAGTATTCTATTACAGTCGAAATACAGTGAGAAACTGAAAGTAATGGTGACATATGTACCCCACACACAGCAAGCTGGAGAAATGAAATTTATAACAACCTGTTATAAAAAACTGCATTAGTATATTTCCAAATATTTTATATAATTTTTTTCAATCCAAATCAACTGGTCAGGTTCACTTACCCATATGGTTACATCCTGAGACAAGTCTGACTGCGGGATTGTGACCTCATGTAAAGTTCCTGAGATTTGTATGTCTCGTGGTGGTTTTGGAGGTGTCACAAACCTGGAGTAGGGAAGCAAAAGACAAGCAATAGTAAGTTATGACCCAATCTGAAATACTGTACATACTTTTGTGTCAAATTTGTGACTGTTTGAAGGCCAGGTTTAAGGGGCCATTTTTTACATGGACACTCCCCTGAGGACATAATTTCATTAATCATGTCATAGTTTTGAGGTGGGGAGAGAGTCGCTTTTCAAATGGATACTTCTTTATGGGTCTAATGAAATCAACCAGAATTTCCTTCAAAACATGTCAGGAAAGTTCATCAGACTTCAATGAGATTAAAACTTAGGAGACTATGAGAGACATAGATCAGATATCATAAATGGAATTTGATTGAAAAGTTTTTGAACCAAGTAAAAATTCATCATCATTATCTTCAGAGTGTGTGTGTATGGTGTGTGTGTATTTACCTAGTTGTAGTTTTACAGGGCCTGGGATTACGCTCGTGTGGTCCCGCCTCCGTATCTGTATTTGTCCAACTTTTCCTTAAAGTTTTGCACACTCTTCGCCGATACTACATCCTCACTTAGTCTGTTCCAAACCTCTATATTTCTTTGCAGTAAGCTATATTTCTTTGTCTCTGAAACATTTTCCCTTCCTCAGTTTTTTACTGTGTCCTCTTATGTTCCTGGTGTTTATTCCTTCTCTTAGTAGTAACTCCTCATTGTCCACTTCTTCCATTTTACTCAATAATTTATAAATTTGTATTAGGTCTCCCCTTTCTCTTCTTTGTTCCAGTGTTAGTAGGTCCATTTCCTTTAATCTTTCTTCATATGTCAATCCCTCCAGTTCTGGAACCATTTTTGTTGCCATCCTTTGTATTCTTTCTAGTTTTTTGTTTCTTCTTATGGGGAGACCACACTTCCTCTGCATATTTCAATTTTCGTCTGATCATAGTAGTTATTAACTTTTTCATCATATCCTTATCCATGTAGTGGAATGCTAATCCTATATTTCTCACCATTTTTTTTTTTTTTTTACAACAAAGGAAGCAGCTCAAGGGCACAAAAAAAAGGAAACAATAATAAAATAAAAGCCCGCTACTCGCTGCTCCTAAAAAAGAATCAGAAGAGGTGGCCGAAAGAGATGTCAATTTCAGGAGGAGAGGTGTCCTGATACCCTTCTCTTGAAAGAGTTCAAGTCGTAGGCAGGAGGAAATACAGATGAAGGAAGATTGTTCCGGAGTTTACCAGCATGAGGGATGAAAGAGTGAAGATGCTGGTTAACTCTTGCATAAGGGGTTTGGACAGTATAGGGATGAGCGTGAGTAGAAAGTCGTGTGCAGCGAGGCCGCGGGAGGGGGGGAGGCATGCAGTTAACAAGTTCAGAAGAGCAGTCAGCGTGGAAATATCGATAGAAGATAGAAAGAGAGGCAACATCGCGACAGAATTTAAGAGGTAGGAGACTATCAGTAGGAGGAGGAGAGCTGATGAGACGAAGAGCCTTAGACTCCACTCTATCCAAAAGAGCTGTGTGAGTGGAGCCCCCCTACACGTGAGATGCATACTTCATACAAGGGCGGACAAGGCCCCTGTATATGGATAGCAACTGCGTGGGGGAGAAGAACTGGCGGAGACGACACAGAACGCCCAACCTTGAGGTAGCTGATTTAGCGAGAGAGGAGATGTGAAGTTTCCAGTTGAGATATTGAGTAAAGGATAGACCGAAGATGTTTAGTGTTGAAGATGGTGATAGCTGAGTCTTGTCGAAGAATAGGGGATAGGTGTTTGGAGGATTGTGTTGAGTTGATAGGTGGAGAAATTGAGTTTTTGAGGTATTGAAGGACACATTGTTCCCTCTGCCCCAATCGGAAATGATAGCAAGGTCTGAGGTTAAGCGTTCTGCGGCCTCCAGTCTGGAGTCGTGTACTTCCTGTTGAGAGGGTCTTCTATTGAAAGAAGCTGAATAATGCAGGGTGGAGTTGTCGGCGTATGAGTGGACAGGACAGTTTGTTATGGAAAGAAGATCATTGATGAATAACAGGAAGAGAGTGGGTGATAGGACAGAGCCCTGTGGAAAACCACTGTTGATAGGTTTAGGGGAAGAACAGTTACCGTCTACCACCGCAGAGATAGAACGGCCAGAAAGGAAACTGGAGATAAAGGAATAGAGAGAGGAATCCGAAAGAGGGCAGTTTAGAAAGCAAAGACTTGTGCCAGACTCTATCGAAGGCTTTCGATATGTCTAGCGCAACAGAGAAAGTTTCACCGAAACAGCTAAGAGAGGATGACCAAGAGTCAGTTAAGAGAGCAAGAAGATCGCCAGTAGAACGCCCCTTGCGGAACCCATACTGGCGATCAGATGGAAGGTTAGAAGTGGAAAGGTGCTTTTGAATCTTCCGGTTAAGGATTGATTCAAAAGCTTTAGATAGACATGAAAGTAAAGCTATAGGGCAGTAGTTTGAGGGACTGGAGCGGTCACCCTTCTTAGGCACAAGCTGTACAAAGGCATACTTCCAGCAGGAAGGAAAGGTAGATGTTGATAGGCAGAGACGAAAGAGTTTGACCAGGCAGGGTGTCAGCACGGAAGAACAGTTTTTAAGGACAATAGGAGGCACTCCATCAGGTCCATAAGCCTTCTGAGTGTTGAGGCCAGAGAGGGCATAGAAAACATCATTTGGAAGAATCTTAATAACAGAATATTCTACGTATTATCGAATATCCTATTAACATGATTCTCAGGCTGTTGATTATCTTGTATTGTCACTCCCAGCACTCTCTTCTTGAACTTTCTTTAATATTTCTCCATCTTCCATTTCATATATCAATTTTGGTCTCCCTTCTCTCTTTTCCATTTCCATTACACGACATTTCTTCACACTGAATTCCATCTCCCATTTCATACTCCATTCCCAAATCTTGTTCAGGTCATCTTGCAGAATTTCATTCTTTATTGTTTCTTATATGTCTTTGCAGTTTTGCAGTGTCTGCAAACAGGCTCATATAACTGTTTACTCCCTATGATATCATTTACATATACTAGGAAAAGTAATGGTGCCAATACCAATCCTTGAGGCACTCCACTCTCTACAATTCTCCATTCCAATTTCATGTCCTTTACCACTGTTTTCATGTCTCTTCCCCTTAAGTAACTTTCCATCCAGTTCATCATTTTCCCTTTCAATCCTCCTTTGTTCTCCAGCTTCCATAGTAGTCTTGTATGTGGAACTTTGTCGAATGCCTTCTTCAGGTCCAAGTAAACGCAATCAGCCCATCCGTCCCTCTCCTGTATTATGTCTGTCACTCCTGAGTAAAAGCTCAGTAAGTTTGTTACACATGAGCACCCTTTTCTAAAGCCATATTGTTTACTTGTGATTATATTATGCTCTTCTAGAAATCTTGTCCATTGTTTCTTTATCACTTTCTCACATATTTTACATACTACACTGGTCAATGATACAGGTCTGTAGTTCAGGCGTTCTTCCTTTTTTTCCACTTTCTATATAGGGACCACTTCAGCCCTCTGCCATTCCTTTGGTACTTAACCAGTTGTTATTGAGCATTTTATGACATCATTTACTGGACCAACCAGCTGATTTCTGCATTCTTTCAATAAATAACCTGAAACTCCATCCGGTCCAACTGCTTTCTTCTCTTCCAGCTCCTCCATCATTTTATATATCTCCTCTTTAGTTACTATGACTTTTTCCACATGAACATTTATCTTGTTATCTTGTGGTTCACTGAATTGTGATTCTTTTGTAAAAACTTGCTGGAACCTTTTGTTTAGTAGCTCAGTCATCTTTAGGATCTTTGATTATCACATTCCCATCACTCAATCTTTCTATTGTTTCCCTTGGTTTGATTTTTCCATTTATGAATCTATAAAACAATTTAGGTCTTCCTTGCACTTTTCGACAATATCCTTTTCATATCCTTTCTCTTCTTCTCTCCTTATTTTCACGAATTCATTTCTCGCTATCTTAAAGTCTTCTTTATTCCTTTGTTTTTTTATTTCTTTTCAATCTCTTCCATGCTTTATCTCTTTTTCCTTTTGCCTTAGCACATCTTGCATTAAACCAGTCCTTTTTTCCTTTTTCTTTGGGTTAATTTTCTGGTACATATTTCATAACTCCTGATTCATACGCCTTCATAAAAATATCATACTTTTCTTGCACTTCTCTTGTTCTCATTAACTCTTCCCAGTCTAGCTCTCCATAGTATTTTCTGAGATTTTCCATGTCTGCCTTCCTATAGTTTAACCTGTTTCTTTTATATGATTCATCCCCCTCACTTCCTTCCTCCTCTGTTTCCATCTCTATTATCATGTGATCACTCTTTCCCAGGGGGCATCCATACCTTAATTCATTCAACAAGTGCATTCCCTCTGTTAACACCAGGTCCAATCTCGCCGGTTCGTCGTCACTTCTGTATCTCGTGTTTTCCTTCACCCGTTGCATCATCAATCTTAAAAATCTTTACCCCCATGCCGTTTCGCTACCTCCACTTTCAAATATTTTCTAATTTACCTCCTTACAGTTAAAATCTCCAACTGACAAGACTCTCTCGTTAGCTTTGAGTAACCTACTCAAACTCTGGATGGTATCTTCAATCATGGTCTCATATTCTTCCCTGTCATAATTTCTCTGTTTCTGTCCTCCAGATTTACACTTTCTATATCTGCCTTTCCTTCTCCATACGAGGTCTGTCTAAAAAGTATCCGACCTTTGGCCAGAAAAAATATACTACGTACCTGACGGGATTGGGACCCTAATCCCCTTCAAAGTAGGCCCCTTGCGCCTGCACACACTTAGCCCACCGATCCTTTCACTGCTGAAAACACTTCTGGTAGGCTTCGATTGGAAGGGTGTTCATCTCCGCCGTTGCGTTTTGCATTATCTCTTCTCTACTCTCAAAACAGGATCCTTTCAATGGCGTCTTCAATTTCGGAAGTAACCAAAAGTCGCAAGGAGCCATGTCTGGAGAGTAGGGAGGCTGGTTAACAACTGGAATTCCATGTTTGGCCAAGAAATTTTGGATCAGGTGCGATGAATGAGCTGGAGCACTGTCATGATGCAAATGACAGTTTTTCTCCGTCCAGAGGTCTTGTCTTTTGCGCCAAACTGCATCACGGAGTCGTTTGAGAACTTGTTGATAGTATTCTTTTGTCAATGTTTGTCCTTCCGGTGTGTATTCGTGATGCACAATTCCACGGACATCAAAGAACACAGTTAGCATGACCTTGGTTTTGTTTTGCGCCTGTTGCGCTTTTTACAGCCTGGGTCGTACCCATACACCCGTGACTCATCTCCAGTTATCATGGTGTTCAGAAACTCAGGATCAGTGTTGGCAGTGTCCAGCATGTCCTGTGCAACCTGAAGACTGTGTTCTTTCTGTTCTGCTGACAGCACCTTGGGCACAAATTTCGCAGCCACTCTGCACATGTTCAAATCATCACGCAAAACTGCATGTGCGGAATCTTTACTGATCACAACCTCTTCGGCAATCTCTCGTACGGTCAAATGCCGATCTCCCATTACCAGATTTTCCACCCTCGCAACAACAGCTGCATTCCGAGCAGTTTGTGGCCTTCCAGAACGCTCGTCACTCTCCACCGATGTGCGGCCATTTTTGAATTGGTTGAACCACTCCTTAATTTGTGTTACCCCCATAGCATTGTCTCCAAACACCTGCTGAATCTTATGAATTGCTTCGCTTTGAGAATCACCAAGCTTCTGACAAAATTTAATGCAGTATCTTAGTCATCTTGAGAGAAATCAAAAATCAGACGAACACGTATCACAGCACCTCACTCAGCGGCCAGCTCCTCTTGTTCCTCTTTGTTCACTATTTCCTTCAAATTCTCATTTTCCTTTCTTGCCTCTCCTAGTCCTTCCTTCATCGATTTTTCATATTTTGCCAATTTTTCCTTTACCTCTTCATTTTCTTGAATCAGTTTCTTCTCCCTTTCCTCTAAATTTCGCACCCGTGATCTGGTCTCTTTGATGTTCTCTGTTTTGCAATTCCTCCTCATCCCTGCTCTTCACTATTCCGATCCACTTGTCTAGTTTCCTTTCCATAAGCAAAATTCTCTTGTAAATACCCAACTCTTTACTCGCAAAACCTGAGAAGCTACCTGTACCATACCTTTCATCATCACTGTCATCATCAGCACTATCCATATCCGTCTGTTTTCGTGATCCAATTCCTCTTCTCTTCGGTGTATTCCACCTGAAATCATCCTCCCTCCCACTCATCTTACAACCAGTCAATAATATTGTGTGTGTGTATTTACCAATATATTTGTAGTCTACAGGGCCTGAGCTAAGCTCTAATAGTCCTGTCTCCATATCTACATTTATCCAGCCTTTCCTTCATTTGATGAACACTGCTCGCCTCCCCACTTCTTCCTGCAAGCTGTTCCATGTGTTAATACTTCTATGTGAAAAACTATACTTCTTCAAGTCACTCAAACAGGTTCCTTTATCAAGTTTCTTTCCATGTCCTCTCAGCCCTCGCGTTCTTGCAGTAGAGAAAAGATCATCTCTATCCACCTCATCAAACTTATTTACCAACTTCTACAGTGTGATCAGATCTCCTCTCTCCCTTTGTTCCAGTGTCATCAAGTCCATCTCCTTCAATCTGTCTTCATACATCATATTCGAGAGTTCTGGGACCATTTTAGTTGCAATTCTCTGTAGTCTTTCCAACTTTCTGATATCCTTCTTTTTGTGAGGCGACCATACAACTGCAGCACATTCAAGCTTTGGTCTTATCAGTGTTGTTATTATTTTCTTCATCATTTCCTTGTCCATATAATGGAATGATATTTTGCATCATCCTGTAGGTTTCTCCAAACAACTTATTTATATGCCTCTCTGGGGATAGTGTGTCTTACATCATTACTCCCAAATCTTTTTCTTCATGTACCACCTTTAAGTTCTCTTCTCCCATCCTGTATGCTTTCTTCGGTCTTTTTTTACTCTTCCCCATTTCCATAACATGGCATTTGTTTCCATTAAATTCCATCTCCCATAACTGGCTCCATCTGTACACTCTATCCAGGTCTTTTTGCAGTTCTTCACAGTCTTTCTCCGTCTTCACTTTTCTTATTAACTTTGCATCGTCTGCAAAAAGAATCATATAACTTTTTATACCCATCGGCATATCATTTATATATATTATGAACATTATTGGTGCCAGAACTGAGCCCTGAGGAACTCCGCTCTCTACTCTTCTCCAATTTGATTTCTCTTCTCTAATCATTGTTCTTATTTCTCTTCCTGTTAACCCGTACAGTACTAGCGACGCGTATACGCGTCAGTGCCTATGGTTGCAGGAAATACTAGCGACGCGTATACACGTCGGGCTTGCTAAACACTGTTACAGTCGATGTAGCGGGTTTATTTTTGCTACAGAGACTGCTGCAGACAATGGGAACACTGGGCGAGTGCATTTGTAGCATTGGCAACAAAACCCAAGCCGGGGAGGAATCACAAGCCACCTGTGACATCAAGATCAAGACCAAGTGTAAACAATGTCGCGACAGCCCATTCCTTTTGCCATATGGCAATAGACAGTGAGTTTGAGGTTTCCTCATCTGACGTAGATGTGGGAGCACTCTCAGACTCTGGTTCAGACAAGGATTATGTGCCAGATGAGGATATATGCTATATTGAGCCGCCTTTGTAACACAAGATTCTACTGTCCTGAAAATCCCACACTTATACCCCATGAAATGGTGCTCTCTGGAGTATTTTACAACTGTGTGCAACAAAAATGGGCTATCTGGCCTCTATCACTTGTCAAATCCTCCATAAACCATCGATCATGTACAGAGGCCGTTTCCAGCCACACCGTGGTAACACTTCATGGAGTTCTCCTGCGAAAAGTAGGTCAATGACATTGTTTTTTCTTATTTTTTCCACTTTTCCCATCACATGGAACATTTATAAGCAAAAAAAAAAAAAATAAATAAATAAATAAATAAAAAAAAATAATAATAATAATGATAAAAAAATAAAATAAAATAAAAATAAATAAAAAAGCCGGTACCGGGCAAATCAAAAATATATAAATCGGCCGGTACTGTACGGGTTAAGTAAACCTTTATCCACTCGATAGCCTTTCCACCCATTCCTCCCCATTTCCGTAGTTACCAGATTAATCTCTTGTGCAGGACCTTGCCAAAAGCTTTTTTCAAATCGAGATATACACAATCAGCCCATCCTTCTCCCTCTTGCACCACATCTGTTGCTCTTCAGTAGAAACTTAGTAAGTTGGTGACACACGATTTCCCTTTTCTAAATCCAAACTGTCCTTCATTTATCATGTTTCCCTTTTCTAAATGTTCAACCCATTGTTTTTTATTATACTTCCACAGATCTTGTACATTACACTTGTTAAAGAAACTGGCCTATAATTTAATGGTTCAGTTTTATCAGTGTGCGTGTATTTACTTAGTTGTAATTTTACAGGGCCTGGGCTTACGCTCGTGTGGTCCTGTCTCCGTATCTATAATTATCCAACTTTTCCTTGAATCTTTGCACACTCTTCGCCGATACTATTTCTTCACTTAATCTGTTCCAAACCTCTATATTTCTTTGTGGGAAGCTATATTTCTTTAGGTCTCTTGAGCATCTTCCCTTCCTCAACTTTTTACTATGTTCTCTAGTATTCCTGCTGGAAGGTTCTTCTCTTAGTAGCAATTTCTCGTTATCTGCTTCTTCCATTTTACTCAGCCTATATATTTGTATTAGGTCTCCTCTTTCTCTTCTTTGCTCTAGTGTTGGCAAGTCCATTTCCCTTAGTCTCTCTTCATATGTCAGTCCCTCCAGTTCTGGAGCCATTTTTGTTGCCATCCTCTGTATTCTTTCTAGGTTTACTGTGTTTCTTCATATGTGGAGACCACACTGTTTCCGCGTATTCTAGTTTGGGTCTGATCATAGTAGTTATTAATTTTTTTCATAATTTCTTTGTCCATGTAGTGGAATGCTATGCCTATATTTCTCACCATGTTATATGTATCACCGAAGATCCGATTGATATGACTTCCTGGTTGCATATAATCTTGCATTATTACTCCCAAGTCTCTCTCTTCATTTACTTTCTTTAATATTTCACCATCTCCCATTTTATATGTCCATTTTGGTCTTTCTACACTTTTTCCCATTTCCATAACATGACATTTCTTCACGTTGAATTTTATCTCCCATTTCTGATTCCATTTCCAAATCTTGTTTAGGTCTTCTTGCAGCTCCTTGCAGTCTTCACTGTTTCTTATATGTCTTTGCAGTTTAGCATCATCAGCAAACAGGCTCATGTAGCTGTTTATTCCCTCTGGCATATCATTAATACAGACTAGGAAGAGTACTGGTGCTATTCTCCATTCCAATCTAGTGTCCTTAACCACAGTTCTCACCTCTCTTCCTCTTAAGTAGCTTTCCATCCAGCACTTCATTTTCCCTCTCAATCCTCTTTTATTTTCTAGTTTCCACAGCAGTCTTGAATGTGGAACTTTGTCAAATGCCTTCATTAAGTCTAGGTAAATGTAATCCACCCATCCGTCTCTTTCCTGTAATTTGTCCATCACTCTTGAGTAAAAGCTCAGCAAGTTTGTCACACATGAGCGGCCTTTCCTAAACCCATACTGATTGTTTGTGATTAGATTATGTTCTTCTAGAAATCTCATCCATTGTTCTTTTATTAATTTCTCACATATTTTGCATACTCACTGGTCAGAGACACTGGTCTGTAATTTAGGGGTTCTTCCTTTTTTCCACTTTTGTATATAGGTACCACTTCTGCCATCTGTGTGTGTGTGTGTGTGGTGTGTGTGTGTGTGTGTATTTACCTAGTTGTAGTTTTACAGGGCCTGGGCTTACGCTCGTGTGGTCCCATCTCCGTATCTGTATTTGTCCAACTTTTCCTTAAAGCTTTGCACACTCTTCACCGATACTACATCCTCACTTAGTCTGTTCCAAACCTCTATATTTCTTTGCGGGAAGCTATATTTCTTTATGTCTCTCAAGCATCTTCCTTTCCTCAATTTTTTACTGAGTCCTCTTGTGTTCCTGGTGTTTATTCCTTCTTTTAACTAGAGCCGTCATCTGGCGGTCAAGAATTATCGTAGACTGAGCAAGAATTAATCTAAAATCATGCGAAATTCTTGCGTTTCTTGTTCTGGCGTGACAGATTTTAAAGAATTCCCCAAAAATTCTTGGCAAGAATCGGGGGTTCTGTGCAAGCTGTGGCAGGCCTGGGTACGGCCACTGTCTTGCTGGCTGCACCTCCGTAGACCTATGGCGATGACCATTTCCTGAGCTTCCCATGGGTAACCATGCTAGGTGTGGGTGGACATAGAGTTCACAAGGTTACTGTTGTATTACTGTTGCACCACAGACCATCTTAAAGCATCACTCTATGATAAGTAAGAACTTCCCGGTATGAAAACATCATCATTGTTAGAAACAAGAAATTGAAACGATGCAATCTGTCAATATTTTGTAGAGAAAAAGGACGTTTTAAGAAACTCCGTCGCATGCAATGATGCTAAGTAGCTACTGAAATACTCCTAATGAACTGTAGATCCCGTAACTGTGACTAAATTAATGCGTGTTGTCCTTGATGAGTGACAAAATGAGGAAGTGTTGGTTCATCCAATCATATGGACAAGATAGAGCGCTCTGGAGGATTACGGGAGGGAGATAAAAAACAGTCTTGAGAATAGGGGGTCGTTCAAGAAGGCCATATATCGCCAAATGACGCCTTAGGGTTGCCAACTTGCCACTCTTTCCTTAAAATACAGAATGCCATTTGTTCCATACTTGCCTGTCTGAATGGTTAACCCTCAAAGCGCGGGCTTATTTTGCTGTGCCTGTCCTCCCACGCGGGCATATTCAGGCAAAAACATACCTCACTTCAACCTTTCATACCTTCACTTCTACTTAACTCATGTAACTGAATGAAGTACCATTGTAAAGTACATACCCTTAACTGTTTTTTGACGTTGAGTTGAAGGCTATATGACCTTTGGGAGAGTGCGTATGGAATATTGAAGTAGGATCACTGAGTGAACATTTTTATAGACAGTTTTCCACCCCGAGTGGACTTCCCTTCTATGATTTAGTAATAAGAAGCATAACTTTTATACAGTTTACATGAACCAAACCCCCCCCAAAAGTTAGCTTCTAGACCTTCTTGATGCCCCTGATAGGTATTGAGGTCAAAGGGATGAAATTCACTGGAAGGTGAGAAGAGGTGGGATGTCTAGCGGACATCTTTCCAAAGCTTACACAAGTCATACACTGACTGAGCATGGTTGGGTATTGTTTGAAAGAAAACGACATGCTTACCCTACTTCAGCATAAACAAAATAAATATGACGGTGAGCTAAGTCAAAAAATGCCTTGTTGACTATTGTCGAGCACCAGGCACCAGCTGTCGCCTATTGTAGACACCCGCGCTTCAAGGGTTAAGCAGATAAAATTCAGTATTTAAAAAATGTAGTGAGTGCATTTTTTGGTGAACCACAAAACCAGTCCATAAAATTAGGTTAATCAAGGGTCGTCCTGAAATACGTGTAAAATACGTGTCGTAATGTCTCCCCCATTCCTCTTGCCTTCACCAGCAGCAGGCAGCGGCTGTCAGTCATGGCAGGCCAGAGAAATTTTAGGGTTGCCACCCGTTCCTTAAAATTTGGATTCGGTCTGTTTTGGAGGATGGGATGTTGCGTTCCTTATTTGTTTTAGATCAAGGTGGCAGCCCTAACTGAAACTCAATTCCCAGTATTTTCTGCTTTGAGCACTCTCGTCTTGCAGTGAACAAAGGGAACCCACGCTCACGTTTTCGACTTGTACAAAGAGACATGCCAGCCCTTGTCGAAAGACCGACTTGATCAGCTAGGCTGACGTAAGCCAGAGTCAGTCTATCAGCATCCTCCCTTCCCCTTCATAAGCCGTCACCCGGCAAGGGTTTGTGGTTCCTCCTCGAAGGGACATACATGCTTGACCATGACAGCCTCCATATATCCTGGGGGGTGGGAGGGAAAAAAAAAAAAAAAAAAAAAAAAAAAAAAAAGGAACAAACAGGATGCTCGTATACCAAGTCACCACTCTTAAACCAAGGCATTTTTTGTGGGATTTTTTTGCTCGTAAATCAAAACACTCGTAAACTAAGGCACTCATAAACTGAGGACTGTAATTTACATCTTAATTTAAATCAATTATTTAAAAAATTCTATAGTAAATCTCTTTTATTTTAAGCTTTTTGTCATTCCTCATTAAACCACTTTTTATTCTTTCAGTCTTTGTCTTATTGTGAGGAATAAACATCTGTACTCCTGTTTTGTAAAACATACAAAATTTTTCACACTGCTCATTGATGTATCAAGCCTTTAACTCTTCCTTCCAGTCTATTTCCAGAAAACACCTTTTTAATTCTTCATAGTTTCCCTTTTTGTAATCTAATTGCTTATTGTAATCTGCATTTTCATTTTCTAAATCATATGCCACCACAAAGTTATACTCCAGGACCATGTGATTACTCTTGCCTGGCAAAGGGGTATATTTCTAATTGTCAACTTCATTTTCTTGTCTGGTAAATATAAGGGCTAGTAAAGAAGGTTCATCTAAGTCTCTCTTTCGTGTGTTGTGCCTTACATGTTGGGTCATAAAGAAGTTTTCTTGGCCCCAAAAGTTTTCCACACACTGAACATCTAAAATGTCCCAATTAATATTCACACTGACTTATCTTCCATTTGCTGCAGCAGAGTTCTTACACACTGTATTGTATTACCTACCAAGTCTTTGCATTCTTCTGTTTGTTTTGGGGGGCATGTACAGTTACCACAAT
The DNA here is from genome assembly GCF_024679095.1 of Eriocheir sinensis. Lineage (NCBI taxonomy): Eukaryota > Metazoa > Arthropoda > Malacostraca > Decapoda > Varunidae > Eriocheir > Eriocheir sinensis. The sequence goes on along the minus strand of NW_026111071.1, from coordinate 5,674 downwards.
TACATCTCTTTCTAAAGTTGTTATTTTTACTAATATTAGTTTGTGTTTGTGTGTGTTTGTCTAGAGGGACACTGCCTAGCTCTCTACATTGGGGAACTGAGCAATGGATTGTTGGAATGTACTTACACATGGTATGTCTTGATGACTCCAGCGGGCGTGGATGGTGGCTTCCAAGTGACTCTGACGACATCCATTTCACTCTCAACTCTAACATCTTCAGGTGGACTTGGTACTGTAGAGAAATTTACATAAGACATCCATGAGGCACACTGATCATTTTCACACTTTCCAGTTCCTTATCATTATTAAACATGGTTGTAAACACATATAAAACACAGGTGTATTGAGGAAAATCTATGCTCAGTACAGTCAACAGCTGGCTAAGCTGCACCCTGACTGCCTGGCACAGGATTTGAAGCTGAGCCCATAAATTCATAGCCAGGGGCTTATAATAAGAAAAAATCAACAAACTAATATTAATGGAAGACTTCAAATGTAGGAAAGTGAAATGGGAGATGTTCAAGAGGAAGGGAGACGAGAATACCTGAGGTAATAGATTACTGGGGATGACACAGAACAACATTGTGATGCAAAGGGTGGAAGGTATGACAAGAATCAGAGGATAAGACAAATCATCAAGATTAGACCTTGTATTCACTAAAGAGAGATCTGACGAAAAGAATAAGACACTCATGTCCCTTGGGAAAATGTGATCATATGATGTTAGAAATAGAAAAAGAGACCAGATATGAAGGGCAAGCAAAATGAAATGCACAAGGAGAGCAGAAAGAAATTTGCAAAAACAAGCTTAAAAGATTTAAAAAAGATTCCTCAGTGAAACAAACTGGAATGAGATGAAAAATTGACAGAGAAAATGTTCAGAGAAAATACAACTTTTCCTCAGGATACACAAACAAGGTGTTGCAGAATATGCACCTCTGTATAAAACAAGAGCAAAAGGAAGAAAGGAGTGGCATAATGTGATGTGCAAAAGGGCAAGGAGTTAAAGAACATTACATGGAGAAACAAGGAAAAATGTGAACTGGTAAGAAACAATTATGTGAAAATAAGAAGAAAAGAGGAAAAGAATTACGGAAAGGATATAGTTCATATGAGTAATAAAGACCCTAAACTGTTCTACAGATATATTAAAGAAAAAAATTAAAAAAGGTGTAATTCATCTAAAAGTAAATAACACAACTAATGAAGTGACAAAAGAAGTGATTGAGATACTGAATGAAAATTTCCAGAAACTATTTATGAGGGAATCAAGTTTTCAGAAACCACAGAGAGGAAGGACAACATCAGGGGTGAGTGATATTACAGTGGATAAGGAAGAGACACAGGAGATGTTAAGAAAGCATGAAGAAAGGAAGGCAGCGGCCCCAGAAAGAGTTTTAGGGTACATCCTCAAAGAATGCAACCAACAACTGATGGAAATAATACATGACATAACTGAGTGTTCAGTCATAGACTTCACAACTAGTTGACGGGAAATCTCTTAATTTAAGTGGAAACAGACGAAATCTTCAAGTTTTAGTGCACACAAGCAGCAGGGAGTGTTCTAGAGTGATTTGGTCAGGATTCCAGAACTTGAGCAGTAGCAACAGGTTGGCCCCAGCCTGCATTTTGAAGCTTCGTCGGGTTCTTCCCCAGGAAGGTCAGGCCAACTCTTCTGTTCTGTGCTGCTCTTCGAGCTCGACAGGCTGGAGAGACAGGCGGGCAGGGGCGTCCCTCCTGGCGGCCCATCTCCCAATGGCCCATGGCGTCCCTTCGGGATGATGTGCTGTGGGACTCCCTGCAGCAGGGAGGACAGAAGGGCGACCCTGAGTTCCCTGCCAGACCCGACCACCCAGGGACACAGTGGCACACAGAGGCCAGGCACAAACACACCACCAACACCATCATCAGCACAGCAGCAACTGTTCTTCTTTTAATTTCTCTTTTCTCTCCCAGGGTGACCTCAGAAGCGAGAAAAGAAAAAGGCCTGAAGCAGCCCCGCAGGAAGAGAGAGCAGTATATCGAGGAGGGCAGGAAGAATAGTGAATCAAAGTTGTGATTGTATATTATAGAATGTGATATTATAGCTTTTGTTATTAAAAATTAATTTAAATTTTGTTGTTTCTGCTCAAGTATTTCAAGTATTAAGTTAAAATTGTGATTTATTAGATTTTTAAATGTTAAATAAAAAAAAAAAAAAACTAAAAAAAAAAAATAAAAAAAAAAGTAAAAAACTTATAAGATATACTAAATATATATTTATTTGATATGAAAATATAAGTGATTATCTCTGCATTGCATTTGGTTTTGTTATCTAGCTTAAATATAAATATTAAAATTTTTTTTTTTTTTTTAAGTTTATTATAAAAAAAAAATAAATTTTAATTTTATTAACTTTGAACTTTTGATTTTTTTTTTTCATTTTTTCTCATATATGCTCATGGCCTAAGGGAGGTGCCTGTTTTAGTTTTTAGTTTAGCTCTTTGGTTTTTGAAAATTTTTAAATTTTAAATTTTGTTCAGTAACAACAGGGAAAGTCCCAAGAGAGTGGAAAAGAAGTGATATAATTCATATTAATAAAAGTAGAAGTAAAAAAGAACCATTCAATTATAGAACAGTAACCTTAACAAAATTGTGTGTAAAATATGTGAAGGAATAATCAAGAAACAATGGATGGAATTTAGGGATGTACCGATGTATTGGTATCAGTATCGGTGGCATCGGCACATTTTAAGAGTATCGATATCAGTATTGGCTGATTTTCTGCCGATACTACCGATACTTGAAGGAGTTTTGTACGTAGCATGTCACTCGTTGCCATTAATTTTGTTAACAAACAGAAATTGGATTTTCTAAATTGCTGAAAAAAATATTAGAAAAGTGTAATTATGTAGTATTATGATACTACATAGTTTGGAATTTCCCTCGATTTAATTTTCATCACTTTAAACGATAAGATTCATATTATTTTGAATACAAGTATATAATATTTAGTATACACTATACAGTATAGCCTTTGGTACCGCGGATGCGTATAATACAGGTTAAGTAGCTTCGGCGCGGGATTGGTGGAGCCCCTCCACTCACCTCATTTGCCTGCCTCAGTCGGTCAGACAGTCGCCCTGCAACGGGGCATGCTGATAGGGTCTGGGGATTTCTTCACAGTCTTCTGCCTAAATGTACGGCAATTATGGTAAAGCTAACCTAGCTGAGTCAACTAGACCTCACGAGGCGCCTCCTCCCTCGCTTTCTTCCATTCTACGGTGGAACAACGAGTAGTGTTTTTTTTCTTAACATTTGATGTTGCCCTTTAGCCGCTGGAATTGTTGTATAGAAAAAATTTAAAAAATAAGCGCACAGGTATTGGTATTGGTATCGGTCAAATATTGGGGTAGCGCTATCAGTCAAAATTTTGGTATCGGTACATCCCTAATGGAATTTCTAGAAAGGGAGAAAATATTAACAGAAAAACAATACAGCTTTAGGAGAGGACACTCATGTTTTACAAATCTGTTTAGTTTCTATTCCAGATTAAGAGATGTAATACAAGGAAGAGATGAATGGGCAGACTGCATATACCTTGATCTAAAAAAAACTTTGATCCAGTCCTACACAAAAAACTCTTATGAAAACTGGAAGACACACAAAGTTAAAAAGGGAAAGTAAAAAGCTGGATGGAAGACTAACTGAAAGAACTGTGAATACCCACCTCCTTGTGGTGACCGAACAATGCGGGAGTGGAAGGGAGGAAATATTTTGTCCCCATTTTTCTCTCTGATGTACACCTTAACAACGTAGTAGGTATATGGAGACAAATCCTTTAATTCGTATGACTGAAAAAAAAAGAGTAATGAAAAATTGTACATACAACAATTCAAGGTTTGTAAGTAGGGGCATGCCTGCATCTAGACAAAAAATGTGCAAACTCTTCCATAAAATAAGAAATCAGAAAAAAATAGTAGGAAAGGGATGGGGCACTTTTGATTAGCAGTAATAGCAACAGTAATAGCAACCAGCCATTCTACCTGAAAAAAAGTAAACTATGTCAATAATCCTACCAGTCCTAGCATACCAGTTAGAAATTTCGCACCTCAGAAAAGAATTAAGAGAAACCAAAGAAGCACACAGCCATGGAAACAAAAAAATGCTGGGGATAACATGGAGACAAGATTCTACTGGATGTTGCATCAGAGACTAAGGATATGGTATCTAAGGAAAGAGAAAGTGAGAAGGGCAGAACAGTTAATGGCATAAAAGGTTTAAATGTGGCATATGCCAACATGGACGGTCTATTTTGATGAGGTTGGAGATAAGCGACTTCTTAGGAGAACAAAAGAGGTTGGTCAGTGCTCTGTGGAGACAAAATTCAGTGAGGGTTAATATCCAAGTGGGAGATAACAAATATAAACTATTGAAAAGAGAAATGAAAAAAGGGGAGGTGGAGTGATGATGGCCGTGAAGAATATCAATGTGGATTATATGAAACCGGGAGAGGGTCCTACTCCGTTCTCAGTTTACTAAAGTGTGAAAATTCTTGGCATTTAAGTTGATTTTCCATGCTTTACTCTAGTTATGTAATTTATCCAGATCCTTTTGTAGTTCTTTTCAACACTCGGTACCATTCACTGGGTTCATGAGTTTTTTATTGCATGTGTGTGTGTGTGTGTGTGTGTGTGTGTGTGTGTGTATTTACCTAGTTGTAGTTTTGCAGGGCCTGGGCTTACGCTCGTGTGGTCCCATCTCCATATCTGTATTTGTCCAGCTTTTCCTTAAAGTTGTGTACACTCTTTGCCAATACCACATCCTCACTTAGTCTGTTCCAAATCTCTATGTTTTTTTGCGAGAAGCTATATTTCTTTATGTCTCTCAAGCATCCTCCTTTCCTCAATTTTTTACTGTGTCCTCATGTGTTGCTGGTGTATCTTCCTTCTATTAGTAGCAACTCCTCATTATCTATTTCTTCCATTTCATTCCATAATTTATAAATTTGTATTAGGTCTCTCCTTTCTCTTCTTTGTTTCAGTGTTGGTAGGTTCATTTCCCTTAACCTTTCTTCACATGACAATCCCTCCAGTTCTCAAAACCATTTTTGATGCCATCCTTTGTATTCTTTCAGGTTTTTTTATGTGTTTCTTCTTATGGGGAGACCACACAGTTCCTGCATGTTCTAGTTTTGGTCTAATCATAGTGGTTATTATCTTCTTCATCATATCCTTATCCATGTAGTGGAATGCTATTCCTATATTTCTTACCATTCTATACGTATCACCGAATATCTTATCAACATGACTCTCAGACTGTTGATTATCTTGTAGTATCACTCCCAGAACTCTCTCTTCTTGAACTTTTAATATTTTTCCATCTCCCATTCTATATGTCCATTTTGGTCTCCCTTCACTTTCACCCATTTACATTACTACATGATATTTCTTCACATTGAATCCATCTCCCATTTCATACTCCAGTCCCAAATCTTATTTAGGTCCTCTTGCAGAATTTCAGTCTTTACTGTTCCTTATATGTCTCAGCAATTTTGCATCGTCTGCAAACAGGCTCATGTAACTGCTTATTTTCTCCAGCATATCATTTATATATGCCAGGAAAAGTATTGGTGCCAATACCGATCCTTGAGGCACTCCACTATCTACAATTCTCCATTCCGATTTCATGTCCT
>NW_026111070.1:0-40455 GCF_024679095.1 Eriocheir sinensis | reverse complement strand
ATCTGATCGCGTGGATAAGAGATTGGCTCACCGACAGAAAACAACGAGTACTACTCAACGGACAGCCTTCCGATTGGCTTTCAGTCACTAGTGGAGTGCCTCAAGGGTCAGTGCTGGGACCCATTCTCTTCATCATATATATCAACGACCTCGAATCAGGACTGAAATCCACAATATCGAAATTTGCTAATGACACTAAGGTGGGGGGAAAGGCCCTCACAAAGACCGACTGCGAAATCATTCAGAAAGACCTCAATCACATTATCGAATGGTCGGAAAAATGGCAAATATCCTTTAATGTTGACAAATGCAAAGTCATGCACATTGGGTCCAGAAATAGTAACCACACATACATCATGAATGGGAGACCTCTGCAAGCGATGCAGGAGGAAAAGGATCTTGGAGTCACTATCAGCAGTGACCCGAAACACGCGAATCACTGTAAAAAAGCATACAACAAAGCCAACACTATGCTCGGGTTCATAGCGAGGAACTTCGAGTGTAAAACGCCAGACGTGATGCTATCCTTGTATAATTCCATGGTAAGACCGCACCTCGAGTATGCAGTACAGTTCTGGTCTCCTAATTACAGAAAGGACATTGATTTACTGGAAAGGATTCAACGACGCGCCACGAAAATGATACCAACCTTAAGGGATCAACCGTACGAGGAACGACTCAAGCGACTCAATCTCTTTACATTGTAGAAAAGACGCCTACGAGGAGATATGATTCAAGTCTTCAAGTATCTGAAAAAAATCAATAACGTCGATTACTCCAATTTCTTTGAATTGCAAACCAACTCAAGAACTAGAAATAACGGCGTACCCATTCAGTCTAGTCGATGTAACACAGACATCGGAAGGAGTTTCTTTTCAAACCGAGTCATCCGTCACTAGAACAATCTTCCTTCAGAAGTAGTAAATGCGAATACTATCAACTCCTTCAAATATAGAATCGACCGTCACTTCGCTGCGTCAGGAGTAAACTGAATTCTGAGTTCCTTCCATCTGCTCCTCAATATCGAGGTACTTTCATCTGCTCCTCAATGTCGAGGTGCTTTCATCTGCTCCCCAGGCCCCAGGCTGTCGAGCAGATTAAATCACCAAAGCGGGCAACCTCGTAATGAGCCAATAGGCTTTCTGTTGCCTGCGTTTCCATGTTTCCATGTTTCCTCTTCCATCGTTATCAAGCCTAAAACAAAGCTAGACAGATGGAAAAGAGAAAAATTGATGGTGGCCGTCAACTCAGCCTAGAGACGGATTAAAAGTTCAAATAAAATAAAACAATAAAAATTTCCCGCCGACGAAGTGCTCCTTTAAAATAAAAGAATGAATGAAAAAAGTAATGTTCGTGTGTAACACCAGCGTGTTAATAAAAGGTGTTCAGTCTCCTAATTCTCTCCCTCTCCCTCCTCTCCTTCCTGCGCCTTGCCATGTCAGGCAGGTGTGTGAGCTGGGGGGAATCTTTCTTAGGTATGGAAAAGCAGATTAGGCTTAAAACAAAGTAAAGAATGTAAAAAGGAAAGAAGGGAAGGGAAGGAAGATCGATCCACAAGGAATAGGAAACGAAACAAAATAATACTAAATAAGAAGAAATAGGGAGAGATAAAGGGAATGGCAGATAAGGAAGAAGAAGGAGAAGGGAGAGAGGAGGAAAGAGATGGCAAGAAAGAGAAGAAACATGATAAAACGTAATGAAAAAACAAGGAAAGGTAGAAGCATGAGAGAGTGACAGAGAAGAATCAGGGCGATGTAAAGAAGGAAAGTAAATAAAGAAATGGGAGTAGGAAGAGGAAGAGGAAGGAAAGGATCAGATAGGAGAGAGGGAGAGGAGCGTCATACGCCCTTCAGCCACTCTTGCCCCTGTCCCTTCCCAGGTGTGTTGTCCCTCTGTGTGTACCTGTGTTCAGCCAATTAGCAGGGAGTGAATACATAGGATAGTAACGACCTGCAGACAATGACGGACTAATGATGAAGGTGATGACGTTCAATGGTGAAGGTGACGCTGATGATATAATGTTTTCCTAGGTATAAAATTTCTTGGGAATCGTCAAAAGAAAATGGAAACCTGATAATCCCGATAAAAAAACGATCACCTGAGAGAAAAAAACTAAAATGGTATTGCCAATAGGAAAAAAAAAATAAGAAGGATAAACAGAAGCATGACGCGGCAAAAAATGTGAACTCTAAGAATGGGAATAACACGGAACGAGAAGAAATGGTGAGTGTGATGAAGAAAAGGAGTATCGTAAGGGTGATGCAAGGCACGATGACAACATGTGATAATGTAGAATGATATGGCGACGGCGATAAAACAACAAAACAGAGACTATATCAGAGCAAGACAAGTAGCACCTATGTAATAATAATAGCATCAGCAACAACAACAACAACAACAACAACAACAACAACAACAACAACAACAACAACAAGAGGAAGTAGCAAAGTCAATATGCCGGACAACGACCCGTTTGACCTTTGAACTGCAGCAGCCGACGTCACAGAGGTCAAAGAGACGCGACTCTCTCTCTCTCTCTCTCTCTCTCTCTCTCTCTCTCTCTCTCTCTCTCTCTCTCTCTCTCTCTCTCTCTCTCTCTCTCTCTCTCTCTCTCTCTCTCTCTCTCTCTCTCTCTCTCTCTCTCTCTCTCTCGAAAATCATTTTCATATTATTATTATTATTATTATTATTATTATTATTATTATTATTATTATTATTATTATTATTATTATTATTATTATTATTATTATTATCATTATTATTATTATCACCATTATTATTTTCATCATCATCATCATCACCACTGACCAACCTACCAACCAGTCAATCAACATGCAGGCCGTCAGGAGGCAAGTGTCAGTCAGTACGCAAGTCACTCAGCTCATCAGTCCGCTGGTCTCTAGGAGTCAGCAAATCAGTCAGTCAGCCAGTTAGCGCGGCCGCGGCGTCCTACAGGACGTGGGTTCGCGTCCCGCCCGCCGCCACAAGTTCGGATTTCCAGGCACCGCCGAGTGGTCTAAGCCCACATGCGGCCCTGAAAACCACCTGTCAACCCGGACTCTGCATTATCTCTAAAGAGAGGATGAAAGATGAGCTCCGGGGGGCAGCATGAGCCAAGCAGGATGGCGCCACAATAAACACTCGCCTGCACCATAACAGGCTGGGGCCCAGAATCAGGATCCATCAAGAAAGCCTGCTGGCGCTAATGCAAAACGTTAAAAAAAGTGCTAGTCTGTCAGTTAATTGGTCAAATAGTTAGTAAGCGAATCAGTCAGTCATCCAATCAGCCAGTTAGTCAGTAATTAAGTTCGTCGTCAGTTATTAAGTTCATAACCGCTATGGTCAGTCAATAAGTTGGTCAGCCATTTAGAAAGTCAGAATTTTGGTTCGTATCCGCTATAGTCAATCAGTAAGTCAGTCCGTCAGCCACTCAGTCAGTCAGAGTCGGTCGGCCGGTCAATCAGTAAGTCAGACAGTTAATCAGTCAGACATTCGGTCAGTCAGAAATTTGGTTCGCAACCACTATAATCAATCAATCAGTCAGTCCGTCAGCCCAGTCAGTCAGAGGGTTGGTCGGCCGGCCAGTCAGTCTGTCAGTCAGTCAGTCAGTAAGGTCGTGGCCGCTATGAAGTGACCGCCACACCTTGACCTTTATTGCTAAGTCAAGAGGGACGGGAATAACATAAAGAAAATACACTATGTAACACTGAAGGAGACGACGTAAAGTGTGCCGCGGAGACCAAGTCACCCCCTCAGAAACGCATCTCCTACCTCCTTATCCCGTTTTCTTTCTTTTATTTCAGTTTTCTTTCTCGGTAAACAGAAGGCAAAATATTGTCTATTGAATGCTCTCTCTCTCTCTCTCTCTCTCTCTCTCTCTCTCTCTCTCTCTCTCTCTCTCTCTCTCTCTCTCTCTCTCTCTCTCTCTCTCTCTCTCTCTCTCTCTCTCTCTCTCTCTCTCACACACACACACACACACACACACAAAGTAATTGCACCCACTCGTTATCTATGAACAACTTTATGAAAACGAGCAGCTTCCACAGTTACTGACCCCCTCCCTCGGCCCCTGATCTCCTGCAATCCCCTACCCAGCCTTTTTACACCCATTAACTCCTTTTCTCACCCCCTCTCACCCATCCATGCCTCCTCACTAATCGCACCCCCCCCCCCACTAACCAGTCATCCACCTCCCAATCACTTCCATCCCACCCATTCTCCCGTCACCAGCTTCACACGGACATGTCATTTCCCTATTCACGCATCTATTACACCGCCACCCGTCCCTCCGCTGGGTGACTGTATGGCGAAAGAATGGCGGATGAAGAGGTGGAGGAAGAGATAGAAGTGGTTGTTAGGTGGAATGGATATAATGGGCTGCAGGGGGTGGCAAAGAATTAGTTGGTATGGTAAAGGAGGTGGAGAAAGAAATGGAGGTGGTAGAGGAGGTGCAGGAAGAGATGGATGTGGTAGCTATGTGGAAGGGATGTGGTGGAGGGAAAAATGGATGTGGTGGCTGGGTGGAAGCTTGCAGTGGAGGGAGGTGGAGGAAGAGAAAGAGGAAGTGGCTGGATGATGGTGTGGAGGTGGAGAAAAAGGAAGAAGAAGTGGAGGTGGTGGGCGGGTGGTGTCTAGCGGTTAAAACGGAAGTGAAATGTTGCTAAAAGTTTCGTTTTCCTTACGGTTTGTTTAGTTAAGTTTCCAAGTATTTCTCTTGATATGTTGGCCGATGCCGTTATGTTCATGAACCTTTTAATTACACACACACACACACACACACACACACACACACACACACACACACACACACACACACACACAAACACACACACATACACTTCAACACTTACGTACATGACGCGGCGACTTGAAGACACACGCCCCACCTTCTTCCTGTAAAAAAAAGCAAATAATAATAATGCCGTTAAGAATTTTTGGTGTAGAACTTTCTGAATTCTTAAAGTTAACTCGATGACACACATTTACACAAACTTGTACTTTTGTAATAATATGACAAGTTGTAAAAAAAATTATCTACTATTAAGCATTGGAAGGTTTGACTCCACGCTGGGAAAAACAATAGATAAGCAGACTGAGACGAACACACTAAAGCAACACTAGACAATCAAATACGCACGCAGAAAACAAACACAAGCATGCAAGATAAAAGGTAAACATGCATTAGTAAACAAGTATGCAAGCACACAAAAACACAGTAGAGCAAACACACACATACACAAAAAAACACCCCACACTCACGCCACACATACACACACATATGCAGACTCTCTGCATCCCAAAACACTTGCCTCCTACCTTCCAACACACAGCAACGCCCCTCTACCCCTATCCTACCCCCCTACCCACCCTCCCAAACACACACACACACACAAAAAAAAAAAAGAGAACGTACACAAACTCGTCCTGGCCACAACATATGCTCTCAAGTAATGGACGGCGGACTCTTGATTTTGCGGCGCCCTTGTCATTAAGCCGCGAATTTTGGAAAATCAACCGCTTTGGTGCGAATCGCCACAACTCCCTTATTTATGGGGCTACAGAAATGTTTTTGGTACCAATCGACGGCAAATTGAAAGGGCTATCTTAATAAGCGACCGTGCTCAAAAACCGATTCGAAAGGGTAATATATATATATATATATATATATATATATATATATATATATATATATATATATATATATATATATATATATATATATATATATATTTTTTTTTTTTACATACGGAGACAGTTCAAGGGCGTAATGAAAAAAAAAAAAAAAAAAAAAGGCCCGCTACTTACTGCTCCAGAACAGAGGTTAAAGGAGTGTTCAAAATCAAAGGTCAATTTCGGGAGAAGAGGTGTCCTGATACCCTCCTCTTGAAAGAGTTCAAGTCATATGCAGAAGGAAATACAGATGAAGGAAGATTGTTCCAGAGTTTACCAGCGTGAGGGATGAAGGAGTGAAGATGCTGGTTGACTCTTGCATAAGGGGTTTGGACAGTATAGGGATGAGCATAGCATGAATATATAGTTAGCAAGTTCAGAAGAGCAGTCAGCGTGAAAATATCGATAAAAGATATATAGAGCATATATATATATATATATATATATATATATATATATATATATATATATATATATATATATATATATATATATATATATATATATATATATATATATATATATATATATATATATATATATATATATATATATATATATATATATATATATATATATATATATATATATATATATATATATATATATATATATATATATATATATATATATATATATATATATATATATATATATATATATATATATATATATATATATATATATATATATATATATATATATATATATATATATATATATATATATATATATATATATATATATATATATATATATATATATATATATATATATATATATATATATATATTTATATTTATATTTATATTTCTGCCCGAAATCGTGCCAAATCTATTCTCCGACTAACCAAAAATTCTTTCATTAATAGAAAATGTCAAAACCTTGCTTTCTCTAACTCTTCCCGTGACTTCTGGCATCTAGCCAAAAACATCTCCTCCAACTTCACTTCTTCATCTTTCCCTCCACTCCTCAGTCCTGACGGCAACACTGCCGTCTCATCTATCTCTAAGGCTGAACTCTTCTCTCAAACTTTTTCCTACTCATCCCCCTCTGACTCCTTTATGCCTGTTATAAAGATTCTTCAAAATGATGTTTTCTATGCCCTCTCTGGCCTCAATCCTCAGAAGGCTTATGGACCTGATGGAGTGCCTCCTATTGTCCTTAAAAACTGTGCCTCCGTGCTGTCACCCTGCCTGGTCAAACTCTTTCGCCTCTGCCTGTCAACATCTACCTTTCCTTCTTGCTGGAAGTATGCCTTCATACAGCCTGTGCCTAAGAAGGGTGACCGCTCCAATCCCTCAAACTACCGTCCTATAGCTTTACTTTCTTGTCTATCTAAAACTTTTGAATCAATCCTTAACCGGAAGATTCAAAAGCACCTTTCCACTTCTGACCTTCTTTCTGATCGCCAGTATGGGTTCCGCAAGGGGTGTTCTACTGGTGATCTCCTAGCCTTCTTAACTGACTCTTGGTCATCCTCTCTTAGCCGTTTCGGTGAAACTTTTGCTATTGCGCTGGACATATCAAAAGCTTTTGATAGGGTCTGGCACAAATCTTTGCTTTCCAAACTACCCTCCTACGGTTTCTATCCTTCTCTCTGTACCTTTATATCCAGTTTCCTTTCTGACCGTTCTATTTCTGCCGTGGTAGACGGTCACTGTTCTTCCCCTAAACCTATTAACAGTGATGTCCCACAGGGTTCTGTCCTATCTCCTACTTTTTCTGTTGTTCATTGATGATCTTCTTTCCAAAACGAACTGTCCTATCCATTCCTACGCCGATGACTCCACTCTGCATTACTAAACTTCTTTTAATAGAAGACCCACCCTACAGGAACTTAACGACTCAAGGCTGGAGGCTGCAGAACACCAAGCCTTAGACCTTACTATTATTTCTGATTGGGGCAAGAAGAGCCTGGTGTCCTTCAACGCCTCAAAAACACAGTTTCTCCACCTATCCACTCGACACAATCTTCCAAACGACTATCCCCTATTCCTTGACAACACCTAGCTATCACCTTCCTCGACACTAAACATCCTTGGTCTATCCTTAACTCAAAATCTCAACTGGAAACTTTATATCTCATCTCTTACTAAATCAGCTTCCTCGAGGCTGGGCGTTCTATACCGTCTCCGCCAGTTCTTCTCCCCTGCACAGTTGCTGTCCATATACAGGGGCCTTTTCCGCCCTCGTATGGAGTATGCATCTCATGTGTGGGGGGGCTCCACTCACACAGCTCTTCTGGACAGAGTGGAGGCTAAGGCTCTTCGTCTCATCAGCTCTCCTCCTCATACTGATAGTCTTCTACCTCTTAAATTCCGCCACAATGTTGCCTCTCTTTCTATCTTCTATCGATATTTCCACGCTGACTGCTCTTCTGAACTTGCTAATTGCATGCCTCCCCCCCTCCCGCGGCCCCGCTGCACTCGACTTTCTACTCATGCTCATCCCTATACTGTCCAAACCCCTTATGCAAGAGTTAACCAGCATCTTCACTCTTTCATCCCTCACGCTGGTAAACTCTGGAACAATCTTTCTTCATCTGTATTTCCATCTGCCTACGACTTGAACTCTTTCAAGAGGAGGGTATCAGGACATCTCTCCTCCCGTATTTGATCTTGCTTTCGGCCACCTCTTTTGTTTCTTTTTTAGGAGCGAGTAGCGGACTTTTTTTTTATTATTGTTGCTTTTTGTGTGTGTGCCCTTGAGCTGCCTCCTTTGTTATATATAAAAAAAAAAATATATATATATATATATATATATATATATATATATATATATATATATATATATATATATATATATATATATATATATATATATATATATATATATATATATATATATATATATATATATATATATATATATATATATATATATATATATATATATATATATATATATATATATATATATATATATATATATATATATATATATATATATATATATATATATATATATATATATATATATATATATATATATATATATATATATATATATATATATATATATATATATATATATATATATATATATATATATATATATATTAAAATGATTTTAATACGAGATAGTCAACATATTGAAGTGTTCATATATGAATTTTTTATGCAGAAATATTAATTTTTGTGGCGTCAGGAAGGTTTTTCGTCGCGGTGCGTGAAATAAGTCAGATTCGGCGAATATTCGTCGCGACTTCTGGTCAAGCTCGAGCAAAAACTACTGAAGCTAGGAAGGCGTGCTTGGTGGCAAAAGAAAGCTCTAATAATACAGATTAATAATCAGAAAAACTATTGGAAAGCACTTAAAAAAAAAAAGCTATAAGCAAAAATTTGGTTTCCAAATCGCGGCAAAAGGCTCGAAAAACAGGCTATTTTGTGACGGCTCGACGACAAACTTAAAATCAAGCTATCATACAATCCGTCGAGCTGGTCAAACTACATTGCCAAGAAGGGCTACATGCCAAAGAACAGCCTTCTAAAGGGAATAGTAATGCCACACTAGACAAAAACGGCAAAGTGTCACGAGTTCGTCAAAATCGCACTCAAATGGGTTTACGGTTCGAGCTCTAGCGACGAAACTACTGGGAGTAAGGAAATGCTATGCATCATATTGGAAAGCACATTAGTAGGGCTAAATTATTTGTTAAATAAGTTTTTTGAAATTGTCAAAAAGAGTGGGTTTCAGGGTTGGGATTCGAATTGTTATTGCTATTAAAAATATGGCCCTTTCATTTTGCCTTCGATTGATACCAAAATCATTTATGTAGCCACAGAAATAAGGGAGTTATGGCGATTCGCACCAAAGCGGTAGATTTTCCAAAATTCGCGGCTTAATGAGAGGGCTGGGGCAAGTGTCCGGTCCATAGTGTAGGGTTCACTGCATATAGAGATGAAGTCTAAAAATAATACACTCTCCCGTAGACTTTTAGGGGAACAAGTTAAGACAAACCAAACACAGCAAGCACGAGTCACACACGTGTAAAACACCACCCTTCAGCGTTGCAAGGAGGAGAAAAAAAACACGGAACTGAGTGAACGTTACGGACAAAAAAAAATGGTACGAAAGTTAGAAAAAAATGTTGACCTTGGGCGTGAGGGATAAGTAATTAGAGCACGAAGTTGTCTGCATTTTAGTCCTCAGGTAACCGAGGCCGTGCAGGTGAAAAAATGTGGATAAAAAGCGCATAATGAAAAAAAGTAATTTGTGCTTCCAAATAGAAAAAAAAATAGATGTGCACAAAGAGGGAGAAGGGGGCAGGAGGCGGGAAGAAGGGTGGCACTTACAGGTCAGTATGGGGAAGTATGGACCAGGTAAGGATAGAAAGTGGAAGGGAAGGGAAAGGGGAAGGGAAAGAAAGGGAAGGAAAGGAAAGAAAGGAAAGGAAAGAAAGGGAAGGAAAGGAAAGGAAATGAAAGGAAAGGGAAGCGGACGGAAAAGATGGGAAGGAAGGAAGAGGAGTAAAAGAAAGGAAGGAAGGAAGGGAAGGGAAAACAGGGAAATGTGAGGAAAGGAAGGAAGGAAGGAAGGAAGGGAAGTAAAAGAAAGGAAGGCAAGGGAAGGAAAACAGGGAAATGTGAGGGAAAGGAAGGAAGGGAAGGAAGGAAGGAAGTACAAGAAGGAAGGAAGGGAAGGGGAAGGGAAAACAGGGAATGTGAGGGAAAGAAAGGGAAGGAAGGGAAGGAAGACAAGGAAGTAAAGAAGGAAGGGAAGGAAGGGAAGGAAAACAGGGAAATGTGAGGGAAAGGAAGGAAGGAAGGAAGGGAAGGAAGGAAGGAAGAAGGGAAGGGAAGGAAGGGAAGGAAAACAGGGAAATGTGAGGGAAAGGAAAAGAAAGGAAGGAGAGGAAGGAATGAAAGGAAAGGGAAGTGGACGGAAAAGATGGGAAGGGAAGGAAGGGAAGGAAGGGAAGGGAAGGAAGTAAAGAAGGGAGGAAGGGAAGGAAAACAGGGAAATGTGAGGGGAAGGAAGGAAGGAAGGAAGGAAGGGAAGTAAAGGAAAGTAAGGGAAGGGAAGGAAGGAAGGAAAGGGAGGGAAGGAAAGGAAGGGGACATGCAGGTAAGGATGGGACAAGGGGGGTTGGGGACAAGGGCAGCTCACCTGGCGTAAGTAGTAGCAACATTAGTCTTAAGAAATGGGAGATTACCTGCGTGATGAATGGGAGGATTATCTAAAGGGGGAGGCGGGGGGGGACAGGACGAGAGGGAGTGTTTATGTTGGGTGTGGAGGAGAAGGCAGAGAAGGGAGAAACAAACGAAGGAGGAGCAGGGAGTAAGGAAGAGGGAAAGGATACAGAGGGAGGGTCCTGTTGGAGGGAGAATTGGAGGGAAAAGGAGGAAGAGAGGAAGGAAGAGAAAGGGAGGATATCTAAAGTGGAGAGAGAGGAAGCGGGAAAGGAAGGAAGAGGGAAGGAAGGAAAGATTATATTAAAGGTGATGAAAGAACAGAGAAAGGAAGAGAGATGGAGAATGTCTTAAGAGGGGAAGTGAAAGGAGAGAAGGAAGGAGTAGCAAGGAGGGGGAGCGAGGGAGTGGAACATCATATTAATTAAAGTTGGAGGGAAATGAAGGATAAGAGGAAGGGAGAGAGGGGAGGAATCTAAAGTAAAGAAGAGGATAAGAAAGGAAAGGAGGAGGAGGAGAAAAGGAAAAGAAAATGAGGGAGGGAGAGGAGAAAAAGAAATAGTTAAATTGGGGAGGGATGGAGGAAAGCAGCGAGGGATGACAGGAACATGTGTGTGGAGGAAAGAGGAGGAAAAATTACTGAAGGAAAAATGTGACAAGGGAAAAGCAAGCCTGTAATGAGATAGGCAGATAGATATAGATAGTTGAACATAGATACAGATGAGGTAACTATAAAATGCTTATCAATTAAAAAAATAAAGGTAAAGAGAAGAAAAAATTTAGGGAAGGAGGGAAAGAAGGAAGGGAGGAAAGAAGAAAGGAAGGGAAGGAAGAAAAGGAGGATAAGTGAGAGGAAGGAAAGGGTTGAGTTGAATATTGGGAGAGAGGGAGGGAGAGAAGGAAGAGAGTGAAACATGCAAAGAACGAAAGGAAAAGCGCGAAAGAAGAGAAAATGGAAAGAAGATCACTGAGGACAAATGGAGTAAAAAGAGAAATTATTTATTTAAGGAAAAAACATAGAAGTAAACTGAGTATAGACGGAGAGCAAGAAAAAGACAAGAGAAACAGAAAAAAAAACAAAAGTGAAAAATTCATAGAAAATAACAAACAAACAAAAAGGAAAGCCAGAAGACGGTGGACAGAAATCTGAAAAAAAAACGAATGAGAAGAGAAAAGGAAAGCTAATAAAAAACTAAAAATGGAGCAAAATGGAGAAAAAGAAAGCAGTGAAAAAAGAAACCAAGAGATGAAAGGAAACCGGAGAAAAAACATGAAATGAAAAGAAGCAAAAAATGCGACGAAGAGAAAGGGAAAATGATGAAAAAGAGATCAAAGGGAAGAGGAAAGAAGGAAAACGAGGTCATGAAAATAAGGTGAAAGTCAAACTAAAAACGGAGAGAGGAAAGAAAAAACGACTAGGAAGAAAAAGATAAAACGATGAAAAGAGGAGATCGGAGAGGAGGGAAGGAAAGGAAAAGAGATATATAATAAAAAGAGACGTTCGAGATATCCTGCAGGAATCCCAAAACCCCAACAGGGATCCAGCAGCAAAAGTGGAGTCCTGGAATACCCGCAAGAATATTTGAGCTACGGGAACAGGGCGGGGACTCACGTGTCGCAGAAAATATAAAAAAAAAGTACTACCAAAGAACACGTGAAAAGAGGGCGAGAGAAATCGAGCTGGAGAAAAAGGGAAATGTGAATAGTTAAACAGAAAGAGATAAAGAGATAGAAAGAAAGAAAGATAGAAAGAGAAAGAAGAAAGAAAAAAAGAAGGAGCGAGAAAAGTATTTTCAATATTGGAATGATTTCTTTTTTTAATCGAGGGAATTAAAAAGATGACAATCACTTCGGAAATTGGTGAACAAGAGAAAAACGTGAAAATGAGATTATAAAAAAATACTAAAAACTGGAACAAAAATCTTGAATGCTCAAAGAAAAAAAAAGAAAGCACAGTATCAACCTGAATTAAAAAAGACACCAAATAAAACTACAAAAGCAAGAACCATGAAACAAGATCATTAAAAGATAAAACGTGCACCGAGCAAGTAACAAAACTGAAATACTTTAAGAAAATGAAAAAGAAAAAAATGGCACAAACGCTACAAACTAAGCGTCAATATGTCTGAAGACTGCAAAAATAAAACTAAGACCGAACATCACAAAGGAAAAAATCAAAACACAGGAAAAAACAGGAAGGAACACAAAACGGGAAGAAACACAAAGCCAAAGTAAACCTGAAAATCACAAACAAAAATTAAACCGAAAACAAACCAGATAATCAACAAACAACAGCGTTCCAGAGCGTCCTTTAACACCGCCACCACCACCGGACAGGACGCTGTACAGGAGTGGCGGCACAGCGGCGGGCGTCAGCACGGCACAGCACGTCAACGCCGGAGGGACGCATTAGCATGAACAGCGGAAAATGTGCACTCGGATAAACCAGCAAACAAACAGAATAATATACAGACAGAAAGATGAATACTGAAACAATCTCACAGACAATTACCACACACACACACACACACACACACACACACACACACACACACACACACACACACACACACACACCATAAATACACACATGAGCTCACTAATTCTCTCTCTCTCTCTCTCTCTCTCTCTCTCTCTCTCTCTCTCTCTCAGAACTATTACTATTTTTCTCATTAAAATTTCATCAGGCTTTCTTCTCTTTGATATGACAAAAAGCTTTCCTTTCTTATTATTCTCTTCCTCCTGCTTCTTCTCCTCCTCTTCCTCTTCCTCCTCACCGTCATCATTCTCCTTCTCTTACTTCATTCTCTTCCTCTCTTCTTTCGTATTGTTGTTGTATGGTGTGATGGATGTGATTTTTTCCTTTCATTTTTTTCCTCCTCCTTTTACTCTTTCTCCTCCTCCTCCTCCTCCTCAGTGTCCTTCTCCTATTCCTTTTTTCTCTTTTTCTCTTTCACATATGGTTGTTGTATGGTGTGGTGGTTGTGCTTTTTTCCTGTCTCATTATTTTTTTCCTTTTCCTTTTCCTCTTTCTCCTCCTCTAATGATTCACTGTTTGTTATTCACACAGGTACGAACGACGTCACCACGACCCGGTCTGAGGAACTCCTGGAGAAGTACCGTAGGCTCATCCAGCAGTATAGGTCTAAATCCCCTAACATTTTGATTTCAGGAGTTCTACCACGGACTTGGGCGGAGAGCGACTTTTTCAGTAAGGCCTTCAGCCTAAACAACCGCTTACAGACTCTTTGTAGGGAGCTTGACGTGGAGTTCTTCAACGCATGGGACAGTTTCTATGGACAAAGTGAGCTCTTCCACAGGGACGGATTGCACCTTTCTCCCATCGGGGCAGCCAGATTCGGAAGGCTCCTCAACGACGCAGTACGTGTCATCCGAGCAAAAAACGAGTCACAGCCACGTCCCTCCACCCCGCCCGTGTAAATAGACGCCGTGCATCGCAACGAACTCGTAACCGTGATTCCGCAAGTACCACCACCTCTATTACCAAGCCTCTAGATAACTTAAAAATCCTTAGTTTCAATGCGCGTAGCCTAAGCAACAAATTTGATGAACTGAGATGTCTTGCTCTAACAGAAAATTTTGACATAATTGCTATAACCGAAACATTTATCGACATCACAAATATTGATTTAAGTTCCGAATACAACATAGATGGCTACAGACTCTTCAATAAAGATCGTGTAAACCGTAGAGGCGGTGGCGTCGCCCTTTATGTCAAAAGCTATTTGCAACCCACTGACAAAACACCGGGAAACAGTAACGGTGAACATTTGTTAGTGCGAATAAACATTGCAAAAGTCAATTTAAATATATCTGTCACCTACAGGCCTCCCGGGCAATCACTCGATGACGACCTTGAAATGTACAGCGTCTTAAGGCAGTCACTTAATAGCAGCGACTCACTGATATTAGGAGACTTTAACCTCCCCCATATCGACTGGGCGACACTGTCAGGTACAGAAGGCGAGTCACATAGAATGATCGAATTTCTAGAAGAAAATTATCTAAGCCAAATGGTTTCTGAGCCAACTCGACAAAATAATATACTCGACCTTGTTATAACGACCCAAGATAACCTAATCAGTAATGTCACGGTAGGAGAACACCTCGGTTCTTGTGATCATAAAATTTAATTAGTGCGCGTCGACAATAGAGCTCAATCATCAGTGACTGAAAATAAAGTAAAGGTGCCCATTTTCAAAAGGGCTAACTTCGTAGAAATCCGACAAAAACTAACAGAAATACAACTATCAGATGACGGCAACGTAGAGGAAGCTTGGCTAAGCTTTAAAAATCACTTACTCACTCAGCAGAACACATTCGTCCCCTTGTGCGAGAAGCGAATTAACACTAATAAAAGCCCACCGTGGTTTAATAGCGAAATTAAACAATCACTCAATGAGAGAAAATTGTTTTACAGGTTAAAGAAAGAACAAAGCATGCCCGAAAACATTTGACTTTATAATGATGCCAGGCGACAAGTAAAAAGACTAGTAGGTCAGGCAAAGCGTAGATATGAAGAAAATATTGCAGCCAACTGTAAAAATAATCCGAAATCTTTCTTCAGTTACATAAACAACAGAAAGGCGATCAAAAGTGGTACTGGACCTTTAACAAACAGCGACGGTGCACTAGTGACTGACAGCCAACACATTGCAAACCTCTTAAACAATTACTTTTCCTCGGTGTTTAATACTAACAGTCTTCCTCTCGCTACCACCAACACCAGTACTATTGTAAATCTCGAGCATGCATTGCCTAATTTTGAAATAACAACCGATGAAGTCCTTAAGGCTTTCCATTCACTTAAAACAAATAAAAGTCCCGGACCCGACAAAGTATATCCTATACTGCTTAAAGAAACAAAGAGCGAAATACTCTCCTCCCTCACTACCGTACTCAATATGTCCTTGCGGCAAGGCATCGTCCCTTCGGATTGGAAAAAGGCTAACGTGACACCGATTTATAAGAAAGGAGACAAAAAAATACCAGGGAACTACCGACCCATTAGTCTAACCTCAATTGTAGGTAAGCTACTCGAGAGCATAATTAGAGACAAAATTGTGAGTTACCTCGAAAGCCACTCATTAATTGGGGACTCACAACATGGCTTCCGTAACAAAATATCCTGCCTGTCAAACCTACTGACCTTTTATAACGATCTCTTCTCAATTTATGACGTAACCAAATCAGTGGACGTAGTCTATCTTGATTTCCAGAAAGCGTTTGATAAAGTCTCACATCATAAATTACTTTATAAATTAAAGCAAATAGGCATTGACGGTCAAGTAAACCAATGGATCGCGAATTGGTTGAGCAACAGACAACAAAGAGTAGTGATTGATGGATTTAACTCAGAGTAGGCGCCGGTCACTAGTGGCGTCCCTCAGGGCTCGGTTCTTGGCCCAGTGCTCTTCATTATTTACATCAACGACGTGGATGTTGGACTCAATAATCGCATCAGTAAATTTGCAGACGATACAAAGATTGGTAACTCGGTTCTCACTGACGAAGACAGGCAAAGCCTCCAAGAGGATTTGCACAAAATTTCAGCTTGGTCGGATAAATGGGAGATGCCCTTTAACGTAGACAAGTGCCAGGTCCTTCACGTTGGAACAAAAAATAAGAAGTTCGATTACGAAATACACGGCGTTAAACTCACAAGCGTTGAATGCGTTAAGGACCTGGGGATTAAAATCGCGTCAAACCGCAAATTCTCACATCAATGCATCGATGCAGCAAATAAAGCGAACAGAATGTTGGGCTTCATTAAAAGAAACTTTTTATTCAAGAATAAATATGTAATACTTCCGCTCTACAATAGTTTAGTCAGACCCCACTTGGAATATGCGGTACAGTTTTGGTCTCCCCACCATGCAAAGGACATTGCTAAACTAGAAGGTGTTCAGCGTCGAGCAACACAAATGATCCCTTCCTTGCGCAACAAATCCTACGAAGAAAGGCTTTCCACCCTTAACATGTTCTTTCTTGAGAGGAAAACTGATCGAATGTTTTAAAATACTTAATGGTTTCACGAATGTAGACAGAACAAAATTGTTTATGATCGATGACACTTTGCGAGCGAGGAACAATGGCACAAAACTCAAATGTAGACAAGTAAATTCAGACTGCACCTAATTTTTCTTCACCAACGTTGTAGTGCGAGAATGGAATAAGCTCCCACCATCAGTGGTCCAGTGTAACACGATTGACTCCTTTTAAAACAAGCTCGACCGTCACTTCCTTGAACTTAATATTAACTAGAGTTAAAAAGCAACGTTTTGGAGCCATCTGATTAATGTAAAATCACTTAGGTTTAAGGACAGACCACCTAGTCTGGACCATGGGGTCTGTGTAGTCTGATTTTCTATGTAAATCTATGTAAATCTCTCTCTCTCTCTCTCTCTCTCTCTCTCTCTCTCTCTCTCTCACACAGTTGTTCTCGTCGTTTTTAGCTTTTGAATCCACCAATCAAATTATCCACATTTACTCTAATCTCCACTGGGGAATTGGGTTGTATTATCTTTTCCCTCTGTTGTCTTCATTCTTTACTTATTTTCTTTCTTCTTTTTCTACATCCTTGTATTTAGTCACCGTTTATTCTTCTTTTCACTGTTGTTCCTTCTATACTCAATTTCCTCGCTCTTTTTCTTATTTGTTTATTTTTGCCTAAGCCTTCTATTCATCCTTCCTCTCCATCTTTTTCCTTTCATCCGGTGAATTTTCCTTCTTAATATATCTATTTTTCATACACTACTACCACCTTATCCATATTTTTACCAATTTATATAATTTATTTGATTCTTATCCTCGCTGGGCATACATTGGCGTGCCAGGAAGAGAGAACACCTCAGGGAAATCGAAGGAATGACAAATATGCATCACCTGTGTGTGTGTGTGTGTGTGTGTGTGTGTGTGTGTGTGTGTGTGTGTGTGTGTGTGTGTGTAATCTTTCGATGTCTTTCAATAATTCTTGACTTTCGTCTCTCTCACCCTATATGGCTCTTCCCAGCCATCTGCCATCCTTCCTTCCGCCTTCCTTTCATGTTTCTTTCTTGTTCTCTACACTACCTTCCTCGTTTCTCCTTGCCAAGCCAAATAGAACACAGCCTTGCGTTACTTCTCTACTGTCGTTCTCCCAATTACCTGCCATATATTTTTACTCCTCACCTCCCTGCACGTGTAGCTTACCTTCCTTGTCCCTATCTTCTTTCCTTCCTCCCCATCATGTAGCCTTTCCTCCTAATCTTTTCCTAATTCTATCACTTCCTCCATTTCTCTTGTTACTTTCGCTGTTACCTCTTACTTCTTAAGCCCTTGGCCGCTCTTATGCCCTCTCTTCCACACCCGTTCCCTTCCTGCTCACGAATAATTTTTCCTTCATTCCTTCCCCTACCACGTCTTTCGTTCACGCACGAGACGGACTGGGGGCGAACGTGAGGCCTAAAATGAGTCCAGTTAATTCGACACACACACACACACACAAACACACACACACACACACACACACACACACACACACACACACACACACACACACACACACACACACACACATGAAGATATATAGTTCAGTAGTTCGCGCGTTTGGTTCACAATCACGAGGTCCTGGGTTCGATTTCTTGATAGGTTAGAGACACATGGACAGTCTCTTATAACCCATGCACCTGTCCACCCAGCAGTAAATTAGTATCGGGTGTCGGTGTGTAGTGCCTCCTGCTGGGATGTGAGGTTCTGGCCGTCCTCAAAGAAAGATCCGTCACTCCTAAGCTCCATACTCAATTGGGGAAGGGTACTGGCTTGTGACTGGCAGTTCAGCATGTGAGCCGACCGAGGACATTAACAGATCGTGGAATTCCTGAACTGTCCCTTCGTAGGAAGTTTCGCTATTGAAAGACCTTGCCGAAGACGGACCTTTAAACCTTTTAGCTACGTGTACTAAACGTCAATATTGGTTTCGCGAACAAAATCATAGCAACAATAAATTTTCTAATACCATGCATCTATTCTTTTAATGAGATCAGTATCACCCTCCTGCCTCACCCAGGACTATCCGTTCCTTGAGCCATCACTGGATTTTCTTATATACATCAGTGGAAACAGTCAAGTGCAAACATTGCAAAATCAACAGGAAACCCCCCGCAAAACTACTGATCCTGCAAAGGAAAGTGGTACAGAATTCTTAAAGATGCTCAATATCTGTTCAAGAGAGTCTTGATTCTGCCCTTTTATATATGGGTATACAGTCGAAGGAAACTGTTTCAGAGTTTACTAGCGAACGAGATGAAAGAATTAACTCATGCTTCTGGGATTTGGACAGCATAAGGGTGAGGTACAGTAAAAAGTCTTGTACAGCGAGACCACGGGAGTGGAGGCATGTAGTTAGCAAATTCAGAAAAAATATATATATAAAGAGATTCAGCATTACGGCGGAATGTGAAATAGAAAAGACAGTGAGAGACAGGGTGCTGATAAGGCAAAAAAGCCTTGAACTTTGTCGAAAGACTGTGTCTGTAGAGCCTCCCATACATGAGAGGTATACTCCCTACAGTGAGAGACAGGGTGCTGGTTAGGCAAAAAAGCCTTGAACTCTGTCGAAAGACTGTGTATGTAGAGCCTCCCATACGTGAGAGACATACTCCCTACAAGGGCGGATAAAGTCCTTGTGTATTGTAAGCTACTGGAATGGCGAGGAGAATTGCTGAAAACGATACAAAACGCCTATCCTTGAGGATGATGAATTAGCAAGAGATGAGATGAAAGGTTTCCAGTTAAGATATTGAGTTTAAGATAGTCTGAGAATATTTATTGTAGAAGAAGGGGAACCTGAGTGTTATTAAAGAATATGAAATAGACGTCTGCATGATTGTGTCGAGATGTCATGTGGTGAAATAGTTTTTGAGACATTGAAGGACACCAAGTTCCTTCTGCTTCTTTCAAAACTGATAGCGTTAAGCGTTCTGTAGCATCCAGCCTTGAGTCCTGTTTACCCTGTTGGGAGGGTGTTCTGTTAAAAAAAAAATGTGAAGGTAATGCAGAGTAGAGTCATCGGCATAAAAGTGAATAAAACTGTTCGGAAATATTGATGAACAATAGAAAGTGAGTGGAGGAAAGAACAGGTCCCTGCAGATTATCATTGTTTATAAGCTTAGGGGTAGAACAGTGACCCCCTACGAGAGCGAAAATAGACTGGCCTGAAAGGAAACAAATGATAAAAGTTCAGAGAGAGAGAGACATAATCGTTAGGAGGTAGTTCAGAAAAAAAATTACCAAATTCAGTCAAAAGATTTCGAAATTTCTAAGGCATCAGGAAATGTTTCACCGAAAACGCTAAGAAATCATTACTAGAAGCCATTTTGAAAGCACGATCAACTGAGACGCCCCATACGAAATCCATACTGGTGATCAGAGAGGGTTGAAAGTGATATATGATTAAGAAATTTCCTATTGAGGACTGTTTCAAAGGCGTTAGAATAACAAGAAAGTAAAACTGCAGGACAGTAGTATGCTGGGATAGAGCGGTCACCCTACTTAGGCACAGATTGAATGTGGGCATATTCCCGGATGGAAGGAAAGAGAGATGCTGAAAGATAGAAACGAGAGTTTGACCAGGCTGGATGTCATCACGGAGGCACACCTTAAAGGACAATAGGATGACCTCCATCGGGCCAATAAGACTCCTGATGATTCAGGCTAGAAAGGGCATAGAAAACATGATATTTAAGAAATTAAATAATGGGAACGGTAAAGCCAGAGAGAGAATGAACAGGAGGAGTATGTCCTGTGACAGCTGTAGACCCATCGGAATCGTAAAAGTGTTATATATATTTTTGGCTAAATGCCAGAAGGCTTTGCAAGAATTGAGGTCAGCAAGATTTGGAAATTCCTAGTGATGAAAGTTATTGGTAAGTCAAAGAATAAAACTAGCAGGATTTCGGGCATAAAAATAATCATGATGAACAGGAGTCTAAGGTCTCAGGTACTATCTTTAATAGCACGAAAGCAAGCGCGATCGAACCAGTTTTTTTTTGCCTGAGAAAGTAAGCGGAATGGGTGCGTCCATCCCTGAGACAGTCACTTCCGTAATGCACTTGGCACACACCGAGGGGTCGCAGACCTGGAAACAGAAATAATTCCACGGGAAAGTAGAAATCATCAAATCAACAGAAATACAAATCAATCATCTTCAGGTCATCTCACAGAGGTGACGCAAAATGCCAGAAGTACTGGCTCTTCGGCAAGTTCAGAAGAATATGCGGAAGGATTAGAGAGGTTGACAGTGTTAGGTGTGTCTCCAAGGCGGTTAGAAATACGTGTAGGGTTTTGCACCAAATGTTCTCGAATATGATAAGGAGAGCAAAGTTGAAGGCTTGTTCACCAGGCTGGTCATTGAAAGGGGATGAAAATCAAAGCTGGTGGTGAACATTAAAATTTCCTGAAATAGGGATTCACCAAAAAAAGTATGTCTATATGTAATCCACGTCGGAATTAAAATCGTCAAAGAATTTTATATAGTAGAACTAAGGAAGAGGTAAATCGACGCATTTAGTAATAGAAGAACAATTGAGTCTTATCCAGATAGTGAAAATTCCTAAGAAACAAAGTTGTGGGAACAAGAGCAAGTGGCATTGTTGCATACGTAACATCTAGCTTTGGATTGAAATTCAGTATATATCAAGTAGAAGGTATTAGTTTTCAGATTCCGCAGAAACCTGCGTTTCGCTTAGGAAGAGGTGAAGTTTTAAGGAGATATGGTGTTCCATAGAATGGTAATCAGAGCAAAGCTGTTGCTTGCGAGCTTATTTCATATAGATTAAAATCTCCTAAGAGGAAGAGGCGGGCTGATGCATTTCTGTGACACCAGCTGAGCATCATTAACTGTTTGCTCACCTCATGGGAATTCGTGGGCATGAACATGATTAGCATACAGTATATGTAATTCAGAACTTATTAATTTTTTTTCTTTATTCTTGCATGGAGACATGCCCGGAGGAGCTCCCGGGCTTGGCGTCGTAGGGTGAGAGAGGCAACGCGCCCCTCGGTGCATGCCCATATTAATTGCTTGAATTTATTTTTTTGCTGACAAAATACTTAATTGATTAATGTTAAACGTTGATTGCATACATGACATGGCAATGATAGTTTATATTTTCAACATTATGGGAATACATAATAATTTCAAGATAAACAGTGCATAATCAACTAATAACAATTTTGATTATCAGTTTACATCCCTATCACTCAGTATTCCCGGAGGCGGATGCTCTACACCCACAGTCTTCGTACCCGGCCTGTTTCTAGTTGTAGTCATCATCACACTCGCCAAATTTGGAACGACAGATGCAAGTAATTGTTACCTAAATTGGGCAGGAAGAGTGGGCAGCGCGGGACAGGAATTAGGGAGGATCAACGTGTCCCGAATACCTTGTTATTCAACGGTGATAGGTGGTGAGCTGCTAATATGAAAACACGTAAATACCTAAAAACATCAATAACTGAACATGTGAGTATGTTAATTTAGCGAAACTTTTGCTGTTACCTTCGACATCTCTAAAACTCTTGACAAAATCTGGAACAAATCTTTGCTTTCTATACTACCCTCCTCTGAATTATATCCATCTCTATGAAAATGGATCTCCAGTCCACGTGGGGGGCTCCACTCACACAGCTCCTCTGGGAGTTTCAAGGGCCTCTTTTGTCTCATCAGCTCTTGGCATGCAGGGTGAAGTGTTTTCACCCAGGAACTAGACATCCTTGCCCTGTATAGTCTCAGGGTCACCCTTGGACAAGGTGTAATACCTGGATCTGTCTCCTGTGCCAGGGTCACGGTGAAGATTCTGGGCAGCAGCAGTGGTGGATTGGACTGCAGGCAGAGGATCTCTTTATAAGACAATGGCTGGAGTTCCAGGGTGGACTGTGCCTAATTATTTAGGGCCTGCGGTAGAGGAGTGTGGCGACCTCACACAAAAAGCCTCCCTGGGAACCAGTTGTCGGTGTGATTCTTCGTCCCTCCCCCATCGACGGTACTCCCATCCCTATTCTGCATAACAGCTGGTTCTGTATTTTTTTCTACTGAAAGAGATCTTCTGTGGGCCATTTGAGGTTGTATCTCCCGGCTTCTAGGTGGAGTATTGAGGGTTTTTCTTATACTCAAGGAATATTATATATATATATATATGGTCTCTCAGGAAGGGCGTCTGATAATTTCTAGAGTTGGTGGAGAACACCTGGTGACATATATATATGGCCTCGAAAAGGGTCGCAGAGTTGGGTTAGACGTTTCGGAAAGTGGGAACGAATTGCTGGTTCCTCTCCCTTGCCAGCTCTATATATATATATATATATATCTATGGGACAAAAACTTCGAGGACAATAGCTGAAAGCGCTGGGTTGTGAAAGTCTCTCGTGACGAGGCTCAGGATAAGCTGATTGGTCTTTTGAGGTATATATAAGACTACTAGGGAGCGAAAGCATATCTAATTTCCTCCATGCACAATTTTTATCCAATTCAATTTATGGTCACAATTTTAAGCTATTTCCTGAAAGCGTTTTAATATTTGCCCAACTGTTAACTCGCTTAAATTTCTAACAATGCCTTTGAACCTTAAGTGTGACGTCTGTGACGTTTTGCAGCCTCAGTTCTTCCAGCTGAGTAAAACTTGCCGCCTCTGCGTTCAAAGATTACAACTTCAGAAGGCTGTGACTGAGGAAAGTACACATAACGATCTTGAAAAGAAATTCGAAGCCCTTCAGGAATTTGTTAAGCAATGTGGCAGTGACTCCACTTATCGATGGTGGAGAGGCCTCCACTGAGACTGTGCCTCTCCAGACGACCTCTCCTGCTTCACGGGGAGGATGGTAAATTGCCCTGCCCCACAGGCTGACTCCCACTGCCTCACAAAACCCAACCTCAGCCTGCCCTCACAGGCTAACCCCAGCCTGCCTCACAGGCATAACCCCAGCCTGCTTCACAGGCTAACCCCAGCCTGCCTCAACAGGACAACCTCCAGCCTGCCCACTTAACGCTTCTCTTCCTGCTGCATACAGGCTGACCCCAGCCTGCCTCACAGTATGAATGAGCCAAACACAGGCAGGCAACCAAGCTACTGACCCCAACCAATGAAAGCTGGAAAATGTTCCCCCACTTTGAGACTCTCACTTCCAGAGTAACAGGTGTCAGCTGGTTGACCTGTAGGAATCATGCCAATCCTGAAAAGCAGGTGCAGTTACATGCCACTGAGTCAGACTTGAAATTAAGACGCAGTGCGATGATGTCACAAGAAATGCTGACCGAAACTCTTCCTCGGTGTCATTCACGCGGGGACAAATGCTAGAAACCGGACAATTGTTAACTTGTCTTGAGAAATACCGCGTGATCAAGCACAGTATAAACGTAAAACGGATGCCAGTAACATCATAATCAGGTCATCCTGAGGGTCGGTGCCGAACCTAGCTTTACAGCAAGGCTCTTCAGCACAAACAAACAGACTTCCTTTGTCCCGACCAAGAACAACGTGACTGGTTAACATAAACCAAACTTTTACTACGATTCAGACTTGTTCAAACTTGGTGAGTAATTCTCCAAAGAAGCCTTGCAAAGCATGCTCAGCCAACCACACCAAAAAGCCAAAACGCGGAGGCGAGAATGTTCTCAAAGGGCTCCACCGTAAGGAGCACCAACGACAAAACCCACGACTCGAATCAGGAAAGCACCGTTGGAAAGCACATTGGTAGGGCTAAAGTAGTTATTAAATACGTTTTTTGATATTCTCCAAAAAATAGTGGGTTTCAAGGTTGGGAGCTCAAAAATAGTTTTTTTAAGGCCGTTTTTTGCAAATTTATTCGATTTTTTACCCTTTCGAGTCGGTTTTTGAGCCCGGTCACTTATCACAAAATATAGCCCTTTCATTTTGCCGTCGATTGATACCAAAAATATTTATGTAGCCCCAGAAATAAGAGAGTTATGGCGATTCGCACCAAAGCGGTTGATTTTCCAAAATTCGCGGCTTAATGACGAGGGCGCCGCAAAATCAAAAGAGTCCGCAGTCCATTACTTGAGATGTCGCTGACCCTCCCGATTAGAGCAACTGCAAGGCTCATTAGTCAATCTCTGGGTACTACCAGGGCCTCACACACCACACACCCCATCCCCTTTGCTAAAAGGGGGACAGTAACCATTCCTAGTCAGTGGGGAAAAAAAAAAAAATCGGCCTGAGTGGGGCTCGAGCCGCCGCCTGTCAGGCCGTGAAGTCTGACAGTACAGCGCTTTACCGACAGAGCTATCAGAAGTGTATATGTGGGGTGGGGGGGGGGGGTAAGCGTTTGTTCATGTGTATGTGTAGGAAATGTGTATTACTCGCAGTTGAAAGAAGAGCCAAATCCATGATATAAAACAAACCGGTTCCTTACGGTACAGCAGAGTTGTCTTTCGTTTCAATCACACAAAGAAGGAAAAATAAATGAAAGAAATCCTGCTTCTGAGGTCTGGATGACCATCAAGAACCAAACCCAAGGCCGACGAGACACGTGACACCATGATTAAAAACACCGGTGGCGAACCTCACGA
Organism: Eriocheir sinensis; assembly: GCF_024679095.1. Lineage (NCBI taxonomy): Eukaryota > Metazoa > Arthropoda > Malacostraca > Decapoda > Varunidae > Eriocheir > Eriocheir sinensis. The sequence goes on along the minus strand of NW_026111070.1, from coordinate 15,063 downwards.
TCCTCCTCCTCCTCCTCCCACCTCCTCCCACCTCTCCGTTTTCCTCCTCTTCCTCGTCCTCCTCCACCTCCTCCTCCTGTTGGTCCAATTTTTAGTTCTAGCGATCACCGAACAATCACATTCAGCATCAATATGAAAGAAAGTAAAGTAACTCCTAGTAAAGAAAAGGTGCCTGATTATCAGAGAGCGAATTTCGTAAGACTCCGATCAATTCTAAATAATTCTGACTGGACTGAAATCTCGGCGGAAACAGATATTGATAAATCTTGGGGGGCCTTCACCACAATATTGAACAATGCCATAAGCATATGCGTACCCTATCGTAACAGACGTTCAGCTTTAAGAAGAAACCCAAATGGTGGAATAACGAAATTCAAAATAGCCTATCTCTTAAAAAACGCGTATACAGTAGATACATATCAACTCAGAGTGAGGCTGACAAACTAGAGTTGGACAGAATTCGCCGCGAAACCAAGAAATTAATAAAACGAAGCAAGAAAAATCTTGAAGAATATATAGCGGAAACGAGTAAATCTAATCCTAAAGAATTTTTTAGCTATGTAAATAATAAAAAGTCACTCACTTGTGGTATCGGACCGCTTGCTAATGATAATGGTAACCACACGAACGATGAAAATGAAATGGCTACAATCCTAAATAACTTTTTCGCATCCGTATTTACCGACGAAGATTGTTTATCACCTCAACCGCCGGAGGTTAGAAGGACCGAAAAGATGTTAAGTGGCGTGCTCATCGTAGAAAGTGACATTTTACGCACAATTGAAAAGATTAAAGTAAGCAAAGCTCCTGGTCCAGACAAAATTACCCCTAGGGTCTTAAAAGAAATCAAACATCAAATTTGTAAACCGCTCTCCATCATATTCAATAAATCTTTAACAGCTGGAAAAGTTCCGTCGGATTGGAAACTTGCAAATGTCACACCAATTTTCAAAAAGGGGGACAAGTCTCATCCAGGAAACTATCGACCAATTAGCCTGACATCGATTGTTTGTAAGTTAATGGAGACTATCATTCGCGACAACAACTTGGTTTCCGTAGTAAACGTTCGTGTTTAACTAACTTACTTGATTTTTTTCATTATATTTTTGAGGTGTTCGATGAAAGCAGATCAGTAGATATCATATATCTGGATTTTCAAAAGGCATTTGATAAGGTCCCCCACCAACGATTGCTCAGCAAACTATTGGCGCACGGTATCTCGGGTAACATTCACAATTGGCTTGTGGACTGGCTCTCTGAGCGGAAACAGAGAGTAGTTCTAAACGGTGTTACATCTAACTGGCTCGATGTCAGAAGCGGCGTACCTCAAGGATCAGTGCTTGGCCCCATGCTCTTCTTAATTTATGTTAATGATATCGATGATGGGCTCACTTGCAAAGTATCAAAATTTGCTGATGACACAAAAATTGCTAGTAAAGTAACTGCGACACTCGACGAAGAAGCTTTACAATCAGATCTAGATCGACTTGCACGTTGGGCCAATCAATGGCAAATGAAATTTAACGTTGACAAATGTAAAGTGTTGCACATCGGAAAAAATAACAATCGCGTTCGGTACGTAATGAATGGCCAACAACTTTCTGCAGTAAGTAAAGAAAAGGATCTTGGAATCACTATATCAAGCGATTTAAAGCCCGGTCAGCATTGTTCAGAGGTAGTTAAAACTGCAAACAAATTGGTTGGCTTCATCGGACGAGTCTTTAATAATAAATCGGAAAAGCAATATTAAAACTGCACAATTCGCTGGTTCGACCTTCTAGAGTACTGTGTACAGTTTTGTTCTCACTATTACAGAAAAGACATAGAAAAGTTTGAACGGGTTCAACGAAGAGTAACAAAGATGATTCCTAGGTTGAGAAATTTATCATATGAACAAAGGCTTAAAGAAGTAAATTTATTCAGCCTATCAAAACGAAGAATGCGAGGCGATCTAATAGAAGTGTTTAAAATGTTTAAAGGATTCAGTGATATTAATGCGGAAGATTACTTTACAATTGATCGATCAAATAGAACAAGAAGAAATCACAATTTGAAGATAAGTGGTAAAAGATTTTCGTCGCACGAAGCTAAACACTTCTTCTTCAATCGAGTTGTTAATGTTTAGAACTCTCTACCCTGTGATGTCGTTGATAGTACAACAGTTACGGCCTTCAAGAATAGATTAGACAAGTATTTTGAATCCAACCAGCAACTAAGATATTATTCATTGTCGTAATAACGTTAAGTTCTTTCGAATACTGGTGTCCTTGTCCGTTTTTATCGCCCGGTTAGTGGTAGCAGTAATGGTAGTTCTTTCCTCTTTCTTACATAATTTCCATGCAGTTTTTCCATGCTGCATGGTTCTTTTTCCTTTCCTGCCAGCTTTGGCTGGAGGGATGGGGGTGGGAGGAACCTTCGCCTTTGCTGTCCTTCCTCTTCCATCTTTGATTAGATAGTTAGTGTAGCTTGTCACAAACAGCCTCGTAAGGACCAGCAGGTCTGCTGTTGTTTGTTCTTTCTTTGTGTTACTTTGTGTTTCTCTTCCCCATTCTCCTCCAGACCCTCATCTTCCTCCGTCTCCACCTCCTCCTCCTCCTCCTCCTTCTCCTTTTCTTCCTTCTCCGCCCTGATATTCCTTCCCTTCCTGCTTCTCCTCCTCCGCCTGATTATCCTCTACCTCTCCCTCCTTCTCCTCCTCCTATTCTTGGTATTTGGCTATTAAAAACCTTTATCGTGTTTATCTTATCGTCTGATGGTTTCCATGGGTCAATGATCCTTCATTTACTCTTCGTTTTCTCTCTCTCTCTCTCTCTCTCTTGCTTAACATACAAGCAAATCAGAATAGCTGTTTTTATATCAAATCGGAAAAGTAATATTAAACAGATTAATTCGTTGGTTCGACTGCAGAGTACTGTCTTGAGAATGATAGAAGAGAGAGAGAGAGAGAACGAGAGAGTAGAGAGAGAGAGGGAGAAATTTGTCATATGAACAAAGGCTTAAGGAAGTAAATTTATTCAGAGAAGAGCGAGGCGATCTAATAGAAGTAAGAGAGAGAGAGAGAGAGAGTGATATTAGAGAGAGAGAGAGATTGATCGAGAGAGAGAGAGAGAGAGAGAGAGAGAGAGAGAGAGAGTTTTTGACCTTCTCGTCGAAACATCCTCTTTCAATCGAGTTGTTGATGTTTATCACTACCACAAGAACAACAAAGTTACGCACAAGAATAGATTAGACAAGTGTTTTGACACAACGATGATGAAGATGTACTTCATTGTCGTGATAATGGTTGTAGGGGTCTTTCGGTGGTCCGGATCGGCTGTAGGGGTGGTGGTGGTTGTATGCTGTATTGTTCTTTCCTCCTGAGAGCTTGGCTGGTTGGTTTTTGTTTGCTGTCCTTCAGTCATTTCCACCATGACTAGGACAGTGTAGCTTACCTCACAAATGACAGCCTAGTAAAGAAACAGCAGGTCTGGTAATTCTTCAGGGAAGTAGCTGTCTTGAGGCACCCAAGATTTTGCACAGTCACTCAGCCTGTACTTCCTGACCGTTTCCATTGATGCCTCCCATCACACCTTGTTCATTAACCACTGTGTCTCCATTCTTTCAGGGAAGCAAGGCATCTTTAGTCACCAGACATCCACCTCCCCCAGATTAGCTGCCCCCACAATCTGTAATGCTTTAGTTCCCCCCCCTCCTTCCTCTCCACTCACGGGGTACTCACGTCTTTCTATTCAGCCCCTCATTAGATGTAAGCCCTTGAAGTTTATCTTGGCCTCATCTCAGGCACAACAGGGCGGAGTCTTCTGCACTGTTGTGTGAATTTGTTGTTATTTAGGATGAATGCTTAAACAGTAGAGTATTTCATCAGGCTCACCTGCGAGTAGTGTGTGTGTAAGGAGGGAGTAGAGTGTTGAACAGAGAGCATCAGTGGGCAGCCTTTAGAGCTTCTAAAGATTGCTTGAGGATGAGGAATATGATTGTATCTTCGTAGAGAGAGGAGAGAGGGAGCTGGAAGGGCGCAGGCACAGGAAGGCAGGAGAGAAGAAGAGGAGGAGAAGATGGCGATGCCATGATTATTCCTTTTTGATGTGACGAAGTTTAGAATGAAATACCGAAAAGAAAGACACTAAAACTTGCTGAATGAAATAATGAATTCTGAATAAATAAAATGAAGACAATGATGCGTTATAAAGGAAGGGAGTAAGAGGGACAGGAGTGACATGGGTGGCCAGTTCAGGCGGTGCTCATCTCCGCCACGCCGGCCCTTGGAGCTTGTGTGGGGAGCACTTTAATACGCAGGGCCACTGGGACATCCCGCCACAGTGTGCTTTCCCCAGGTAGCCCTGAGACCATTTATCGTACCAGCCTGCAAGGAAGGCTGAACAGCTTGCTAAGGGCACGTAAACTCAGCATTGAAATAGACTGCAAACAGAATAGGACGCTAACTACAGCTGCAAGATGAGTCAACCGAGAGGGAGGGAAAGGAAAGGAAAGAGAAAGGAATGACAACATAGGAGCGTAAGAAGCAGCATGGGGATGATCGGGAGGGGAGGCGATGGAAGGACAGGAGGGAGGGAAAGGAGAAGGGAAGACAACACCAAAGGAGGGTAGAAGAATGACAATGGGAAGGGAAATGATCAGAGCGAATGGACACTGGAGGAGGGAAATGAAAGGAAGCCAAAACAAGGAGTCCTCGTAAGAAGAAGTGGGATGATGGGGGAAGAGTGCATCAGGACTGAAGAATGGAGGAAAAGGAAGATTGGTGAAATGATCGGAGGGGAAGAATGAGAAGAGAGGATAGGGAGAATGGTGGATCAGAGGAGAATGACAGAAAGGAAGGGAAATGAAGCAGGAGAGGAGGACACGAAACGGGGGAAATGATCATTGGAAATGGCACAGAAAGGTCCCCAAGGAACACCACTGAGTGCCAGGATGAATGGCCTTCTGACTAGAAGTCGGTAGGGCAGGGAAAGCCTATTGGAACGAAGCTTGCTTTGGGATTTAATGCTCGACAGCCACCTGGGCACTGAACAGATGAAACCACTGGTATTCAGTTTACAACGGAAACGAAATGACAGGTCGATTCGATGAAGTGGATGGTATTCGCATTTACTACTTCTGGGAAGGGAAATGATTAGTGGAAGAATGGACTCGGTTTGAAAGGAAACTCCTTTCTAATTTTCAAAGGCCACTGACTCGACTGAATGAAAACCGAAGTTATTTCAGAGAAAATGGATCAGTAGTTGAAAAATACATAGAGAAGGGAAATGCTGATTAACCTAGAGAAAGCATACAAGGTTATGGAAGGGGTTGTGGGATGTCCTAAGGATAGGATGCAGTCACGAAAGGAAGGGAAATTGTCACATTCAAAAAGAATGGATACGAATTCATGGACAGGGAATGATCAGGAGAAAGATGCTAATGGATTAGGTTCAGGGAGCTGCTCTCAAACTCAGAGAAGAATGGACACGCAGAAGGAAGGTGTTCTTATATGGTGGGATGGACAGAAATTGGAAGGAATCCATCCTTCTATTCTAAGAATGAAGTGTCTGAGTACGCGTGAAGGGTGAGCAGAGAAAGGATGGACACGAAATGGTGTTGGAAATGTGGTGAAGAAGGGTGGACACGAATGTGTACATGGAAATGATCAGCTGGAAGAATGGATAACAGAAGGAACCTTATTCAGATAAGATAACTGATAATGGAAAACCTATCGGTGATAACCGGATACATGTTAATTGAGACACAAATATAGGCGATAACCGATAACCGATACCGATCCCACAATTCTGATACTAGCTAATAAGTCCCATTAAAAACGATACTATATTGGATATTTAAATAAGAAGACATAGATGAATTCTAAATTTTCATTATCCAAGTATGAAAACCGAGAAAACCTGAAAGAGAGAGAGAGAGAGAGAGAGAGAGAGATGAGAGAGAGAGAGAGAGAGAGAGTGAGAGTTGTGATTTGGAGAGAGAGAGAGAGAGAGAGAGAGAGTAGTAGAGAGAGACCAGCAGAGAGTAGAGAGAACCGTATTAAGTTATTGAAGGCTGAATCAGACATACAAGCTAACATCCTTTCACAGCTTTATGAACCAGACTCTGCCACGAGTTGTATTATATGTACAGAGTCCTTCTCACTGGTGGTCTGTTCGTCTGATTCAGTCCTTCCTGCACCTCCTTTAATCTGTTAAATGGAGACTGTACAGGGTGACGCTTACTGGTTGGATATCAGTTCTGAGAGACCAGTACTGTAAACAAAAGCTACGCCTGTTTTGACGATGGGTCTTCATCTCTCTCTCTCTCTCTCTCTCTTCTTCCGTCTGCTCACAAACGAATATGGGAGTTATTCCCTTATGCTGAATAATAAGTTTGTTAATGATTTTCTTTGATATATTGATTTTTGTGTCTAACTTAACTCGTGTTTTTAATATTGATATTCATGAAATCCCTTCACTGAAACAGTTTTCTCCTCGAAGTTGTTTCATAGAACACGGCTCCACGCATACGCAGGGAGGAGACAACGTTTTTTTTTTTTGACCTTTCTAAGAGGCGTATCAGTAACGATTATCGTTGTTCTCCCCTTCAAAGTTTGAAGATACTGATATACGTCACTAAATAAGTAGTGTATGGCCAATAACCCGACTTTTGTTAACGGCGATAAAGTATCGCGATAACTTATCGGATAATCGCCCAGCTATCTCTTCAGTATCAGATTGAAAGCTTTCTTTGGTCCCATTGGATGAAAGTGAGACCTAATTCCCCCATTGCGGGGCCTGTTTGCAGGTGATGATAAGTGTGCAGAGAATGAGGGATCATTCCCCATGGAGAGTGGCTGAGCTTGACATGTGCTAAGAGGAGAAAGCTGGAAAGTGAATGCTGAAAGAGTAAGGTTATGATATTTGAGAGGCGAGATAACAGGCTACTTTGCAAAAGCTGCACAGTTAGAGCAGAGACCGAAGTGTGTATGATATTAGGAGGAAAATTGGAGGTGACTGAAGTTATGAAACCAGGGACTGGTTTATGGGCACAAGTAGGAAGGTGAGGTAAGGGAGAAGAGCATGAAGGGCAGACAGGTGGTGTGTGTGAGAGAAGAGAGTCTGAGACAACAGTGTGCTTGTAGAGATCAGATATATATCCTGCCAACCCTGCTGATATGATACATGCAGCACAGCACCGAGTTTTTTTTTTTTTACAGCAAAGGAGACAGCTCAAGGCACAAAAAAGTAAACATTAATAAAAATAAAAAAGCCTGCTACTGCTGCTCCTAAAAAGAATCCAAAAGAGGTGGCCGAAAGATGTTGCTTGGGAGGAGACGTGTCTTGATACACTCTTCTTGAAAGAGTTCAAGTCGTAGGCAGGAGGAAATACAGATGAAGGAAGATTGTTCCAGAGGATGAAAGAGTGAAGATGCTGGTTAACTCTTGCATAAGGGGTTTGGACAGTTGAGAGCAGCGGGGCCGCGGGAGGGGGGGAGGCATGCAGTTAGCAAGTCAAGAAGAGCAGTCAGCGTGGAAATATCGATAGAAGATAGAAAGAGAGGCAACATGGCGGCGGAATTTAAGAGGTAGAAGACTATCAATAAGAGGAGGAAAGCTGATGACACGAAGAGCCTTAGACTCCACTCTGTCCAGGAGAGCTGTGTGAGTGGAGCCCCCCCCCCACACACACACACATGAGATGCATACTCCATACGAGGGCGGACAAGGCCCCTATAAATGAAAAGCAACTGTGTGGGGGAGAAGAACTGGCGGAGACGGTACAGAAAGCCGAGCCTCGAGGAAGCTGATTTAGTAAGAGATGAGATATGAAGTTTCCAGTTGAGATTTTGAGTTAAGGATAGACCGAGGGTGTTTAGTGTTGAGGAAGGTGATAGCTGGGTGTTGTCAAAGAATAGGGATAGTTGTTTGGAAGATTGTGTCGAGTGGATAGGTGGAGAAACTGTGTTTTGAGGCGTTGAAGGACACCAGGTTCTTCTTGCCCCAATCGGAAATAATAGTAAGGTCTGAGGCTAAGCGTGCAGCCTCCAGCCTTGAGTCGTTAAGTTCCTGAAGGGTGGGTCTTCTATTAAAGAAGTTGAATAATGCAGAGTGGAATCATCGGCGTAGGAATGGATAGGACAGTTCGTTTTGGAAAGAAGATCATCAATGAACAACAGAAAAGAGTGGGGAGATAGGACAGAACTGTGGGACACCACTGTTAATAGATTTAGGGAAGAACAGTGACCGTCTACCACGGCAGAAATAGAACGGTCAGAAAGGAAACTGGAGATAAAGGTACAGAGAGAAGGATAGAAACCGTAGGAGGGTAGTTTAGAAAGCAAAGATTTGTGCCAGACCCTATCAAAAGCTTTTGATATGTCCAGCGCAATAGCAAAGTTTCACCGAAACGGCTAAGAGAGGATGACCAAGAGTCAGTTAAGAGGTTAGGAGATCACCAGTAGAACGCCCTGGTGGAACCCATACTGGCGATCAGATAGAAGGTCAGAAGGGAAGGTGCTTTTGAATCTTACGGTTAAGATTGATTCAAAGCTTTAGATAGACAAGAAAGTAAAGCAATAGGGACGGTAGTTTGAGGGATTGGAGTGGTCACCCTTCTTAGGTACAGGCTGTGTGAAGGCATACTTCCAGCAAGAAGGAAAGGTAGATGTTGACAGGCAGAGGCGAAGAGTTTTACCAGGCAGGGTGACAGCAAGGACGCACAGTTGTTAAGGACAAAAGTACTCACTCAATCAGGTCCATAAGCCTTCTCAGGATTTAGGCCAGAGAAGGCATAGAAAACATCATTTTGAAGAATCTTTTATAACAGGCATAAAGGAGTCAGAGGGGGATGAGTAGGAGGAATATGCCCAGAATCGTCCAGAGTGGAGTTTTAGAAAAAGTTTGAGAGAAGAGTTCAGCCTTAGAGATAGATGAGACGGCAGTGTTGCCAGGACTGAGGAGTGGAGGAAAGATGAAGAAGGAAGTTGGAGGAGATGTTTTGCTAGATGCCAGAAGTCACGGGAAGAGTTAGAGAAAGCAAGGTTTTGACATTTTCTATTAATGAAAGAATTTTTGGTAGTCGGAGAATAGATTTGGCACGATTTCGGGCAGAAATGTAAAGTTCATAATTAGCATTAGTTTGAAGGCTCTGGTATCTTTTGTGAGCTACCTCTATCATTGACAGCACGAGAACAAGCGTGATTAAACCAAAGCTTTTTAGCGTGAGGAGTAGAGAAAGAACGAGGAATGTATGCCTCCATTCCAGAGACAATCACCTCTGTGATGCGCTGAGCACACACAGAGGGGTCTCTATCCTGGAAGCAATAATCATTCCACGGGAATGGAAAAGCACATCCTCAGGTCGTCCCACCAAGCTGAAGCAAAATGCCAGAAGCATCGCCTTCGGTGGGTCCAGAGGATGTACAGGAGCGATAGGACAGGATGCAGAAATAAGATTGTGATCGGAGGAGCCCAACGGAGATAACAGTTTGACAGAATAAGCAGAAGGGTTTGAGGTAAGGAAGAGGTCTAGAATGTTGGGCCGATCTCCAAGACGGTCAGGAATACGTGTAGTGTGCTGACCAACTGCTCTAGGTCGTTGAGGATAGCAAAGTTGTAGGCTTGTTCACCAGGATGGTCAGTGAAAGAGGATGAAAGCCAAAGCTGGAGGAATACTGAAATCTCCTAGGATGGAGATTTCATGAAGGGAGAGTGGGTCAAGATGTGCTCCACTTTAGAATTCAAATAGTCAAAGAATTTTACATAGTTGGTAGAGTTAGGTGAGAGATAAACAGCACAGATGTATTTAGTAATAGAATGACAGTGAAGTCTTAACCAGATGGTGGAAATTTCAGAAGAGTCAAGGTCGTGGGCACGAGAGCAAGTGATGTCGTTGCGCACGTAGGCGCAACATCCACCTTTGGATTGAAATTTAGGATAGAGATAGTAGGAGGGAACAGAGTAGAGATTGCTGTCAGTAGCCTCAGAAACCTGTGTTTCGGTAAGGAAGAGAAGGTGAGGTTTAGAGGAGGAGAGATGATGTTCCACAGAATGAAAATTAGAGCGAAGACTGCGAATGTTGCAGAAATTGAGAAGAAAGAGGTTCGAGGAGTTATCAAGACACCCCTCGGGTCGGCAGCCAGATTGGGAGTCCTCCCGGTGGGAATTTGTGGTCCCCCCCCCAGGAGGGGACTCCGAGGGATTGGTTAATTGAGCCATTTTGATTTTTGAATTTTATACAAATGTGTATATGTTATGTGAATGTAGTGTGGTGTGGATAAAGAGAGGATCTGTCTTTAGAGAGCATGCTGAACTACTCTCCGGTGTTGGTGAGACAATAGGGAAACGGTTAGTGAGGACATGGGAAGGGTCTTTGGAGTGCTTCAGCTTTCTTCTCACCTCCCATATATACCTCACTGGAGTGGCTTGCGCCCGTTCGGTAGGTGTCTTCTCCATATATATATAGATATATATATATATATATATATATATATATATATATATATATATATATATATATATATATATATATATATATATATATATATATATATATATATATATATATATATATATATATATATATATATATATATATATATATATATATATATATATATATATATATATATATATATATATATATATATATATATATATATATATATATATATATATATATATATATATATATATATATATATATATATATATATATATATATATATATATATATATATATATATATATATATATATATATATATATATATATATATATATATATATATATATATATATATATATATATATACAATAGCTCATCGATTTGAAGGATGTCGATATACCCGTACTTTCGGATTTATCGGATTAATTTTAGGGAAATTGATTTAAGGTCAAGCGTACCGAATCGTCAAATCATGTATAAACAAAGATTTTGAAGTCGGTGCGTAGCTGTTGCTAACCGCTATTCTAAAATCCTGTAACATAACGATGCTTCTTATATGGCGATGATGGATGCCCACCACCCCCGGATCTCATGACTCATTATCCAGTGTTGCCAAGCATGTGGGTAGTCTTAGGCCACTCGGCGGTGACTGAAAAACCTCAGCTGTGCGGCGGCCAGGATTTGAACGCGCGTCCCTCCTGGAGCTCCTGAACGCGGGGCCGTTACGCTAACCACTCAGCCACCGCTCCTTTCTATATATATATATATATATATATATATATATATATATATATATATATATATATATATATATATATATATATATATATATATTTTGTTGTTGTTGTTTGTTTGTTTTTCTTTATTTATATGTGACCCACGAAACATTCTGGAGATAAATCAGAGCATGTGCTCATTTTTTTATATTTATTCATACACACTTTGTTTGCATTTTTATTGTTTCAGATTCAAATAACTGAGTGTCACTAGTAAGGCTGAAAGTAATATGTAAGTTTTGCCTTAATGTAATATACGTAAATAGATACATGTGAAAGCTCACGAGAGTCAGAGTAAGTGACACCATCTGCTCTTCATAGTAAAAATATGCTTATTTAAAAATCTGCTATCCGCTACATGGCGCGGGCTGCTGCCAGACGCACGAAAACATTACCTGACTTAGCGTTGGGATTTTGAATGTGAAATGCTAATGCTAAAATCATGATTGCACTGACCTGTGTTCTTTCCGACTGCAAGTCCTATTCATGAAGGACACTAGACAGATACCAATATATGAATAGGCTGAAGGACAGGGCAACACTTCCTTCCTAGAAAACACAGTCATAAAGACGAAAGTCATTCGACACGCATTTAAAAATTGGATTGAGATGGTGAGGAACAAAACTTCTTCGTGTCTGATCCAAGTATTTCAAATAATGGCCCCTTATAAGCACACCTAGACCCAAAGTACTTTGATAACAATAAGTGGGGAAGAGCACCCACACCCAGACTGAAGAATGTCATGTTGTAGGTACATACCCGGTGTTGTTTTGGTGTCGGCCTCTAGCGCCTGCCTGCAGTTCTCGTATAAAATATATTTTGAACGTATTTTCATATTTTGTTTCTATTGTGTATTCATTGTTTTGTTCAAGAAAAAGAAAACCATAAATATTAATGACTTTTTAGAATGAAGTATTCTTTGCGAAGCATTACTTAGCTTACCTCCTACTGGCTAAGAAACGTACTGAATCCACGTCTTATGTGGAGATGTTGGGCGTGCAGAAGATGTAAACAGGTCTTTCAGTACACAATATTGGCATTGATTTGTAATGGATTATTTAACATCACAGTAATGCGTTTCATTACATATGTAATTTCCTTTTTTTCCCTACACCCCAGGTTTCCCCATCTTGAGAAACCTGGGGTAATTAAACTGTGGTAACAACAATGCTGCACTGTCCCTGTGTCTTGGATTAATGGGTTTCGTCCCTCCACAGGCTAAAAGGCATCTCGTCACACGCAGGTAATAAAGTATGTTCCTAACATTAAATAACCTCTACCTTACCCATTTACACGTTGTGACTTGTGTGGCTTTCAAATATGAACGGCTTACCTTCAATGCTAATAACATACTTTTCTTTAAATACGGTTTAGCACAGTATACCGTATTTTACTTGTATGGTATGCTCTTCATATTTTCTTTCAAGCTCAATTCCTCCCATCGCCCTTAACGCACGCACTAACACGGATGGCTTTCGAATTTTAACGGTTTGTCCTCCACTGCACTAACACTGCCATTAATTTCTCAACCCTCGCCCTAACATCAGCTTTTCCACCTCATATCGCGCTTCCCCGCCAAGCCCAGGATGGCACACTGCCGGTTGCGACAACCCAAATTCTTCACCCTCCCACCAAACAGCAGCGCTCTGGCAGTCCACTCCTCCCTGACTCCTACCCACCAAGCCTTTCATTCCTGGGTGTCACCTTTAAATCGACCACGGCACGAAGTCGCTATCAGCGAGTCGTGAGACACGACTCCTGCCCCGGCACCTCACAACATCAAAATCACCACTCCGTTGCTACTAAACATATTGCTTTCAAAATTGGGAGACGCCGCGGGTATCCTCGCAGACCAGATAGAAAAGAAGGAAGGGAGACCAGAGCCGCGAATAATAAAGCTGCGAGGCGCCAAAAGCAATTATAACTCGGTCCGGATAATCAAGCTCAAAATATGAAAGTCAGTCAGGCAGCCTCTCTGCTTCCCTGCTTTTGTGCCCCATCCCGCGCGACCGGCCAAGCGGCAAGTCCAATGGGCGAATGCTCGGACACGCTGATGATTCAGACAGAGCTGATGCTCATTGCACTTGTCCGAACGACTGCAATGACCCACGGACACGCGCAGATTACAGGTTTAAGGCCTTTACACACAAGAGTTTGAAAGAAGTGAGCACACACTAACACCCGCGCATGTATTTCTTGACTGTGTGTGTGTGTGTGTGTGTGTGTGTGTGAGAGAGAGAGAGAGAGAGACTATAGAGCTTGTGCGCAAGAACATGGATTATATTCCAAAGTGAATGTTAGTGCTCTGTATGTGTGTATGACTTCGTGTGTGTGGTGAGTATGTGTGTGCGTGTGAGCGCCTATAGTATATTCCTTTCAAGGTATTGCTGTGCAAGTGAGTGCGTGTGCGCACGTGCGAGTGTGTGTTTATAATAATAATTATAATAATAATAATAATAATAATAATAATAATAATAATAATAATAATAATAATCGGTTTTTTCGCAGATGGCAGCCATTAGGCTGAAAATGTACAATGTGTGTGTGTGTGGGGGGGGGGGGGGCGTGAGTGTGCGTGCGTGTGTGTGTGTGTGTGGGGGGGGGGGGGTCTAAAATTATGCAAAATCTGATGAGGCTCTGAACTCGGGATACCCAGCCAATACCTTCCCAAAATGTGCTTGGAACTCCTGTGATGGATCTTTGGGAACTGCTGGAACCTGACAACCAAATACTCCTGTGCGCCGGGACACAACCCCCGACTGACAGCATTTACCCATTTAATGATGGTTGGGCAGAGGGCTCAGATCATACAGTAGAATGATATTCGGTTTTGATTCTCCTCGGGGATCGAACCTTGGACTATTAATTTGTGAGGTAATTGTGATAACCACTGCGCGTTGCCGCACTCACCCGCCACCTACACTATCGACGGTCCCTCCGAACAAGTCCCCATGCAGTTACACTTCCCATTCTAAGCCACTCCTAATGGATTTGATCAACTTGCTCTAGCCACGAGTTAGATGGGCGTCATGGTCCACTCCACTCAGTGTTGCCTCTTACAAAAGCAATCCAATATGCACAATCGATGTCTGCAACGCGTGTCATGTGCATGGCCTAAAAAGGTGGGTAGTAACAGGCCTCGATTCACTTTCATAAGTAGAAGCTGATTCGGCACAAACCGATCCCAGCGATATCCTATGAACCTGCGAAAACATTTGATACCAAATGCATCGACACGCTTTTCAAAGTAGCTATTCAGTGTCCATGTCCCACAGCCATGAAGTAAGACAGGGAAAAAAATTATAAATTCGAATCTTTGACCGCTTACATAAATATCAACAACGCCAAAACACAATATCGTGTTTAGCTAGTTCGTAATACCCTGGGCCAGTCTAATCCGTGGAGTAAATTTCTGGGAAGACTCATTTTTGTATGCACTACGTTAAAAAGGTCCCTGATTTATTGGTGACTTACTGCTCTCACCACATGCCTATAAAAAAAAAGTCGGTCAATTAATTTGTATCAAAAATATATATGATTGAGATAATCTAGCTTCTTTCATGATTAAAAAATATTCGAAACTTAATTGAATAATGTTTCTCTCAGCTGTTGCTCTGAGCGTACATACGTAGCCTACCCGTCGCTCCAAGCCACAGATACATATCTTATTCCTTAATACAATGATTCCTACCTGTATTCAGTTATTATAGAATAATTTTTTTTATGTGATTATATTTGGTATGCCTATGTGAATGAGCTATTTAGGAAATAATGACGGAAAGTGTGCATTACTTTATAGATAGCCTACTATCCTCGCCTTCAGTGCTCGTTTTGCAGGGCCCGTTCTCCCTTGAAGACT
>NW_026111069.1:0-40618 GCF_024679095.1 Eriocheir sinensis | reverse complement strand
TTTTATTCTGCTGTATTATCTTTTTATTCTGTTGTACCTTTTATTCTGTTGTATTCTGTTGTATTATCTTTTATTCTCATTGTATTCTGTTGTATTCTCTTTTTATTTACAGACTGTTGTATCTGTCATTATCTTTTATTCTGTTGTATCTAAGTTGTATTCTCTTTATTCTGTTGTATTCTTATTCTGTTGTATTCCTTTATTTGTTGTATTATCTTTTATCTCTGTTGTATTCTGTTGTATTCTCTTTATTCTGTTGTATTCTCTGTTGTATTCTGTTGTATTACCTTATTCTGTTGTATGTTGTTACTCTTTTATTCTGTTACCCTTTTGTTCTGTTGTATTCTCATGTATCTCTCTTTGTATCTCTGTTGTATTATCTTTATCTGTTGCACTTGTTGTATTCTTTTATTCTGTTGTATTCCTGTTAAATCTCTTTTATTTGCTTTGCATTCGCTTTTATCTGTTGGTCTGTTGTATTCTGTTGTATTTCTCTTTTATTCTGTTGTATTATCTTTATTCTTGTTGTATCTTGTTGTATTTCTTTTATTCTGTTGTATTCTGTTGTATCTCTTTATTCTGTTGTATCTTTTATTCTGTTGTATTCTGTTGTATTCTGTTGCCTTTTATCTCTGTTGTATTTTCATTCTGTTGGCCCTTATTCTGTTGTATCTTTTTTATTCATGTATCTTGTTGTATTCTCTTTTATTCTGTTGTATTATCTCTTTATTCTGTTGCATCTTCTTTTTATTCTGTTGTATTATCTTGTATCTTTATTCTGTTGTATTCTGTGTTATTATCTTTTATTCTGTTGTATACTGTTGTATTCTCTTGTTATCTTCTTGTATTCTGTTGTATTCTGTTGTATTCTCTTTATTCTGTTGTATTCTGTTGTATTCTCTTTTATTCTGTTGTATTCTGTTGTATTATCTTTTATTCTGTTGTATTCTCTTTTATTCTGTTGTATTCTTCTTGTATTCTGTTGTATTCTCTTTATTCTGTTGTATTCTGTTGTATTCTGTTGTATTCTGTTGTATTCTCTTTTATTCTGTTGTATTCTGTTGTATTATCTTTGTATTCTGTTGTATTTCTTTTATTCTGTTGTATTCTGTTGTATTCTGTTGTATTCTGTTGTATCTTATTATTCTGTTGTATCTCTCTTTTATTCTGTTGTATTCTGTTGTATTATCTTTTATTCTGTTGTATTCTGTTGTATTCTTTTATTCTTCTTGTTGTATTCTCTTTTATTCTGTTGTATTCTGTTGTATTATCTTTTATCCTGTTATCTTGTTGTATTCTTATTCTTGTTGTATTCTCTTTTATTCTGTTGTATTCTCTTTTATTCTGTTGTATCTTTATTCTGTTGTATTCTGTTGTATTCTCTTTTATTCTGTTGTATTCTGTTGTATTCTCTTTATCTGTTGTTGTATTCTGTTGTATTCTTTATTCTGTTGTATTCTGTTGTATTCTCTTTATTCTGTTGTATTTCTGTTGCATATTCTTTATTCTGTTGTATTCTCTTTTATTCTGTTGTATTCTGTTGTATTCTCTTTTTATTCTGTTGTATTCTGTTGTATTCTCTTTATTCTGTTGTATTCTCATTCTGTTGTATTCTGTTGTATTTTTATTCTGTTGTATTCTGTTGTATTCTTTGTATTCTGTTTAGATTTGTTGTATTCTTTTATTCTCTTTTATTCTGTTGTATTCTCTTTATTCTGTTATTCTGTTGTATTATCTTTTATTCTGTTGTATTCTGTTGTATTCTGTTGTATTCTTTTATTCTGTTGTATCATTATTCTTATTCTTTTATTCTGTTGTATTCTGTTTTATCTTGTATTCTGTTGTATTTCTTTTATTCTGTTGTATTCTGTTGTATTCTCTTTATTCTGTTGTATTCTCTTTATCTTGTATCTTTTATCTTGTTGTATTCTCTTTTATTCTGTTGCATTCTCTTTATTCTGTTGTATTCTGTTGTATTCTCTTTTATTCTGCTTTTATTCTGTTGTATTCTTTTATTCTGTTGTATCTTGTTGTATTCTCTTTATTCTGTTGTATTCTCTTTTATTCTGTTGTTCTCTTTATTCTGTTGTATTCTGTTGTATTCTTTTATTCTGTTGTATTCTGTTGTATCTCTTTATTCTGTTGTATTCTGTTGTATTCCTTTATTCTGTTATTCTCTTTTATTCTGTTGTATTCTGTTGTATCTTTTTATTCTGTTGTATTCTGTTGTATTATCTTTTTATTCTGTTGTATTCTGTTGTATTGTATTCTCTTTTATTCTGTTGTATTCTGTTGTATTCTTTTATTCTGTTGTATTCTGTTGTATTCTCATTTATTCTTTATCTGTTGTATTCTGTTTATTCTGTTGTATTCTTGTATTCTTTATTCTGTTGTATTCTCTTTATTCTGTTGTATTCTCATTCTGTTGTATTCTTGATTATTCTGTTGTATTCTGTATTCTTTATTCTGTTGCATTCTGTTGTATTCTTTTATTCTGTTGTTGTATTCTGTTGTATTCTGTTGTATCTTTTATTCTGTTGTATTCTGTTGTATTTTGTATTCTGTATTCTGTATTCTCTTTATTCTGTTGTATCTTGTTGTATTCTCTTTTTATTCTTGTTGTATATCTCTTTATTCTATTGTGTCTTGTTGTATTATTCTTTATCTTGTTGTATTCTCTTTTATTCTGTTGTATTCTCTTTATTCTGTTGTATTCTTTTATTCTCTTTATCTGTTGTATTCTGTTGTATCTTTTTATTCTGTTGTATTCTGTTGTATTCTTTTTATTCTGTTGTATTCTGTTGTATTCTTTATTCTGTTGTATTCTGTTGTGGCCTTTTTATTCTGTTGTATTCTGTTGTATTCTCTTTATTCTGTTGTATTCTGTTGTATTATCTTCTTTTATTCTGTTGTATTCTGTTGTATTCTCTTATCTTGTTATTCTGTTGTATCTCTTGTATTCTGTTGTCTTTATTCTGTTGTATTATCTTTTATTCTGTTGTATTCTGTTGTATTCTTTTATTCTGTTGTATTCTTTTATTCTGTTGTATCTTTATTGTATTATCTTTGTCTGTTATCCTTGTTGCATTCTGTTGTATTCTGTTGTATTCTCTTTTTATTCTTTTATTCTGTTGTATTTGTTGTATTATTTTATTCTGTTGTATTCTTTTATTCTGTTGTATCTCTTTTATTCTGTTGTATTCTGTTGTATTCTGTTGTATTATCTTTTATTCTGTTGTATTCTGTTGTATTATCTTTTATTCTGTTGTATTCTCTTTATTCTGTTGTATTTCTCTTTTATTCTGTTGTATTCTGTTGTATCTTTATTCCTGTTGTATTCTGTTGTATTATCTTTTATTCTGTTTTTTGTATCTGTTGTATTCTCATTTATCTTTTATTCTGTTGTATTCTGTTGTATTCTCTTTGTATTCTGTTGTATTCTGTTTATTATCTTTATTCTGTTGTATTCTCTTTATTCTGTTGCATTCTGTTGTATCTCTTTATTCTGTTGTATTCTGTTGTATTCTTTATTCTGTTGTATTCTGTTGTATTCTTTTATTCTGTTGTATTCTGTTGTATTCTTTATTCTGTTGTATCTTTCTTTTATTCTGTTGTATTCTTGTTGTATTATCTTTTATCTGTTGTACCTGTTGTATTCTTTTATTCTGTTGTATTCTGTTGTTCTTTTTATTCTGTTGTATTCTGTTGTATTCTGTTGCATTCTTCTTTTATTCTGTTGTATTCTGTTGTATTATCTTTTATTCTGTTGTATTCTGTATTCTCTGTATCATTCTGTTGTATTTCTTTTATTCTGTTGTATTCTGTTGTATTCTGTTGTATTCTCTTTATTCTGTTGTATTCTGTTGTATCTGTTGTATTCTGTTGTATTCTGTTGTATTCCTTTTCTTTTGTATTCTGTTGTATTCTGTTATTCTCTTGTATTCTTATTATTCTCTTGTATTCTGTTGTATTCTTTTTATTCTTGTTGTATTCTGTTGTATTCTTCTTTATTCTGTTGTATCTCTTTATTCTGTTGTATTCCTGTTGTATTCTCTTTTATCCTGTTGTATTCTGTTGTGTATTCTTTTTTATTCTGTTGTATTCTGTTGCATTATCTTTTATTCTGTTGTATTCTTGATTTATTCTTGTTTTGTATTCTCTTTTATTCTGTTGTATTCTTGTTGCATCTTTATTCCTGTTGTATTCTGTTGTATCTTTTATTCTGTTTATTCTTGTTGTATTCTCTTTTATTCTGTTGTATTCTGTTGTATTATCTTTTATCTGTTGTATTCTTTATCTGTTGTATTCTGTTGTATTCTCTTTATTCTGTTGTATTCTGTTGTATTCTGTTTGTATTCTTTATCTTTATCTGTTGTATCTTGTTATTCTTTTTATTCTGTTGTATTCTTTTATTCTGTTGTATTCTCTTTATTCTGTTGTATTCTGTTGTATTCTGTTGTATTCTTTTATTCTGTTGTATTCTGTTGTATTCTCTTTATTCTGTTGTATTCTGTTGTATTCTCTTTATTCCTGTTGTATTCTGTTGTATCTCTTTTATTCTGTTGTATTCTGTTGTATCTTGTTGCATTCTCTTGTATTCTTTTTATATCTTGTTGTATTCTTTATCTGTTGTATTCTGTTGTATTCTGTTTATCTGTTGTATTCTCTTTATTCCTGTTGTATCTTCTTTATCTTGTTGTATTCTGTTGTATTTCTTTTATCTCTGTTGTATCTTGTTGTATTCTTTATTCTAAGTTGTATTCCTTTATTCTGTTGTATCTGTTGTATCTTTTATTCTGTTGTATTCTGTTGTATTCTGTTATCTCTTTATTCTGTTACCTCCATATTCTCTTGTATTTATTGTATTCTGTTGTATTCTTTTTTATCTGTTGTATTCTCTTTATTCTGTTGTATTTTTGTTGTATTATCTTTTTATTCTGTTGTATCTCTGTATTCTCTTTTATTCCTGTTGTATTCTGTTGTATTCTCTTTTATTCTGTATTCTGTTGTATTCTTTATCTCATTGTATTCTGTTGTATCTTTTATTCTGTTATTCTTTATATTCTCTTTGTCTCTGTTGTATTTGTTGTATTATCTTTATTCTGTTGTATTCTGTTGCATTCTTTTATTCATAACTTGTTGTATTATCTTTTATCTGTTGTATTCTTGTTGTATTCTTTTATTCTGTTGCATCTCTTTTATCTCTGTTGTATTCTCATGTATTTTTTATTCTGTTGTATTTGTTGTATTCTCTTTATTCTGTTGTATTATCTTTATTCTGTTGTATTTCTTTATTCTGTTGTATTTTCTTTTATTCTGTTGTATTCTTGTTATTTCTTTTATTCTGTTGTATTCATTGTATTATCTTTTTATTCTGTTGCATTCTGTTGTATTCTGTTGTATTCTCTTTATTCTGTTGTATTCTGTTGTATTATCTTTTTATTCTGTTGTATTCTTTTATGTTGTATTCTGTCAGCCCTTCTTTTATGTTGTTGTATTCTGTTGTATTATTCTTTATTCTGTTGTATTCTCTTTATTCCTGTTTAGTTATTTCGGTTAGAGCATTTTTTATTTTGTATTCTGTTGTATTCTCTTTTATTCTACAGATTCTTGTTGTATTTCTTTATTCTGTTGTATTCTGTTGGCCATTTATTATCTTTATTCTCATATTCTTCTTTATTCTGTTGTATTCTGTTGTATTTCTTTTATTCTGTATTTCGTTTATCTTTTATTCTGTTGTATTCTGTTGTATTCTTTTATTCTGTTGTATTCTTGTATTCTCTTTATCTGTTGTTTTCTGTTGTATTCTGTTGTATCTTCTTTATTCTGTTGTATTCCTGTCATTCTTTTATTCTTGTATCTGTATTCTTTTATTCTGTATTTGGACCCATCTTTATCTTTTATTCTTGTTCTGTTATATTCTTTTATTCTGTTATCTTGCTGTTGTATTCTGTTGTATAATCTGATTTTTATGTTTTGGGGAATTTCTCGCAAGTTTTCTCTAGGCTGATATTACCTTAATATTGAGTGTAGTTATGCAGAGGCCAGTTGTAAATGAACTCCCTGTCTCGTTTTACTCAAGAAGAGTCACTGTTTTGCTTAAATAACCTCAAATAACAATATAGCTGATTTCTTTCATGTTTTGGAGGAATTACGCGAGCTTTCCGGCCAATATCTCTTTATTGAGTGTAGTTGTTATGTTGAGGCCAGAATTGGATTCTCCACTTTACTACAAAAAGTCATTGTTTGCATGAAATAACATAAATATAGGTTTTCGTTTTAAAATTTCTCGAGCTTTCCTGGCCGATATCTCTCATTATTGAGTGTTATGACGAGGCCAGAAATGGGATTCTGTCTATTTTACCAAGATGTCGCCGTTTGCATGAAAATAGCTTCAACAACATAAATATAATTTGATTTTCATGTTTTTTGATAATTTCACGGTTTTCCTGTGCTGATATCTCCCTTAATATTTATGGTATCGTTGAGGCCAGAAATGAATTCTGTCTTGTTTCCTTCTCGCTTATCGCTTTTGCAGACATGGCTTTAGGACCCAAAGTATAACACTTCACCAAGTAGAAAGTCCAGTGGTCACTTATGATTTTCTGAGCCCCACTGCTTTATCACCCAAATAACCGCTTCAGGTATGGGTTGGTTTAAATGCGGTTTCTGAGTACGATAATTCTAGCATCGGTATGGTAAAAATCATAACATAGCTGATCGTCCATTGCAGTCTTCTCCCTTTTTCACGACGTGCTGGGTCACCACCAGGGTTTTGACCGCGCTGTATTTGCAAGAGATGAACTGTGTTCCTGTGAGTGACTTTAACGTTCATGGTACAGAGGGAAGGGTCAAGCTACCACCAGGGTCACATCTACCTCTGGAAATGTCCCCCACAACGCTTCCATGAAAGCCTTGTCAAATATGTGACTCACTGATTCCTGGGCATCAACTGCCCCTGTAACCATGTTGTTGATGAGGTTTTCAGGTCTCTGTTGCTGCTCTGTTTTCTAAAGGTGAAAAAAAAGATAACTGCTTTCCCGTGAGTGTTTTTTCTCCTTCAGTAGAGACATGTCATGATTTGGACGAGTGTGACGGCAGCAGCAGTGTTTAAATGTGTGATCCCAGAGAGTGTTACACGTTGTGACATTAGTAGTATTCTGTTACCTGACACATGATAGGGCTGTTACTGGCTGTGTTACGTCACTGTGTTAAGGTGACGGGCTGTGACGTGGGCTCTCAGGTGTTATGCAGTGTTAACAGTGCCACCGACAGTTCCATGTTCAGCAGGTGTTACGTGATGCAAGACAGATTAGTTACCCAGTGTTACAGCTCCTGTGATGTGGGCTCAGCCAGGGTGTTTAATATGCAGTGCCACAGACAGTGTTATGTTACCAGGCAGTGTTCACAGTGGCATAGATTCGTGTGCCAGAATCAGTGTGATGCCAGCCATTCGTGCCGTGACGGCAATGTATAGAATAACACCCATGTGACCCTAGGACCCTGTACAGAGGAATATTCGCACTGCTGTGATGTAGTACTTTGGGCTACAGCAGGTCACACAGGGCTGTCACCTACCAAAACAACCCTCGCTTATCATCACCACAAGCGTGGGTGTTTTAGGGCGGTGTGGTGGTAATTACAACATTTCTAGCACATCCAGCCTGGTTTTGACAAGCCAACAGACGTGTTTATGTCACAAGGGGGTACTTTTCCAGCGGCTTTTCCCTTCTTCACCCTGGAGCTCGTAGTCTCTCTCTCTAATGTACCTTTAAGGAAGAAAGGTCAATGGAAAAATAACAGAAAAGAGAGAAATAACAGGAAAATACTACCCTAAACTTACACTACTGGTAACCTGTTGTGGGGAAAATGACTTCATTACATAAGAACATAGAAATACTTATTCCTGCTTTGGTCAGTATATGATGCTCTTTATTATGGGGATGCTGCTATTTTACAGAAACCGTGCGCTGAATGGATGACTTTTTAATGCTGGAGGTCCACTCCCTGACGCCCTGCCCTGCACGTCACGACCTGCCCTGGCATCAGTTGGTAACAATGCGTAGTACTGTTAATGGTTATCCAGCACACAGCTAGGTGGGCAATATTGTTGTCATATATATTACCCATGAGCTGGTTCTGTTTAAAGCAAGAATTATTACCTCATAAAACCTAACGTGTGCCGCTGATGCAATACATTGTCCGAGGTGTGATCGGATCGCTAGGAAGTTTAGTGTTATTTAATTCTAACCTAACCTAATGAACAAGACCTAACATGACACCTGACTTGACCTGTGTCTCTGCCAGAATACAATGGCTGTTATAAAACTTTTCACATTTTTTTCAGAAGTTTTCAATATTCTGTAAGCTGTTAGTTAGATTAAGATACTAACATAATGTATTAAACCTCCTGTGAAACGTCGCTAATATGTATATTGTATACCACCGTCAGGTAAGTGTCAGGAGGATTTTAAGTGTCTTCCACCAAATATTGAGTTATTTATGAGAATATTGTTTACATGAGTTAGTTTACTTTTTACAACTCTTAAGCTGAATTACAATTAGATTTAAAACCTCAATTCCACCAACAGTTATAAATACTGTTAATCTTATAGCTCAGTTCAAATTACAGCTACTCTTCCTCGCACTCGGTCTCCTGCTTTGCGCGGTGCCAGCTGCACGAGCAGCCTCCTGCCCTGGGCCTCCACCACCTGTGGCTTCGCGACGGGCGGCCTGAGCACAACACATGGCCCTCAGGGCGTCGACACTGCCGATTGAGTCACACGCCTGGTACACTTGTTGCCTCAGTGTCACGTCACGGAGGACTCCATTAACTTTCTAAGCGACAAGTACTCCGACAAATCTGTGCTACGCTGTTGGCACTTAAAGGCACAGTCTGTCGCTTTCTGTGTGCACTTGGTTATGTACTCACTGACACACTCCTGCTCCTGCCTGCTCCAAAGAACTCTGCCCACTGCACTGCCTGTATATGGCCAAAGGACAAGCTTGCTGATGGCGTCCAAGGCCGTGGGTGGAGTCAGGTGCTCCACCGGTCCATAGTGAAGGTGCGTCCAGGGTCCACTGCAGGGCAGGGACGCATTGAGCCTGATGTGTTGCACTGCCTCCTGTGGCAGCCACCTGCACAGAAGCAGCCAGCACTCCATGGACCTCCTCCGTGACTTAAAGCTGGCGACATCTCCAGCCTGCACTTCTCTGGAGCGGAGGCTGGTGACGGCCGGGAGGAGTGGTCAGTTAGTAGGTCCAGACTTCCGTTCACTGTGCCATGTAAGATGTCTGGCTAAGGAAATGCAGGGCGTGTGCTCTGTTTACTGAGTGAGTCAATAACTGACAGAGGTTCTCTCGCGGGTGCGGGCGCAGGCAGAAAACATCTCGTACATCCAACAGGAACCCCTTATATGGGCGGTTGCCTACGTCACTATACGTCGTTACTGCGTCATAACCATTGACTTTACACATAAGGCACTGAGGGTGCACTCTATGATGTGGTCACATCCTCATAAGTACATAAGTCCTTTAGCATAGTGCTGTCGTTGGGTGAAGTGGTGGTTTCCGGCAGAGCTATGTGGTGGCCTGAGACGCCCTTTTTACTTCCTGTGTGTTTCATAATGGTTTGTTCTTGTTTATTTGTGGTGCTGTACTGGGTCAGGAGGTGTTACTGCATCTGTGTTGGTAGATAGATTGGGGCACCACAAGTGCCTGCCTGCCTTTCACAGCCTTCCTCCTCTTGTGTGTGTGTGTGTGTGTGTGTGTTGTGTTGTTGACTATTTTCTTTATATTTTTTCTTCCTAACTGTTTTCCTGTCAACAGAGGACAGCTTTTGGTGGCTTTTTCTTTGGTCAGGTCAGGTCAGGTCAGGGGCCGGGACATGCAGCTTTTTTTCCTTGTCGTCAGAAGAGTGTTCTGGCTACACCTGTCAGTGTTAGATTGGAATTATAAGAACCAGAAATTTGTAGGTGGTGTCCGAATTGTGGGTAAATGGGTCAGTAAATTGCGTGGTGATAATTAAAGGGGGGTGGGGAGCTAATAGGTATGAAACTCAAAAATGGTCATGTGAGTGTCAAATACTGGGTTAATGGGGTCAGTAAATTCCATGGTGATAATCAACAGAGGGCAGGGCTGTTGACGATAGTAATGGAGACTAATGGGAGTAGAGTGGAATTCTTAGTTTGGTCATGTTCGGTGTCCGAATAATGGGTAGATGGGGACAATAAGTGCGTGAGTGACCATTAAAGGGGCAAGTTGTAATGTAATGGGGGCTAATGCAATTATGTGGAATTCATAATTGGGTCATGTTCGGTGTCGAGTAATGGGTAAATGGGGTCCAATGATAAATTGCGTGGTGATAATTAAAGGTGCGGGGATTTATGGTAATGGAGGGGGCCAATGGGTGCAAGTGAAACTCGAAATAGGTCATGTTCGGTGTCGAATGATGGGTAAAATGGGGTCAGTAAATTGCGTGGTGATGATACAAAAAGGCGGGGGTTAATGGTAATGGGGGCCATTGAGATGGGGTGGAATTCGTAATTAGGAATGTGTTCGGTGACGAATAAGGGTAAATAAGGTCAAGTAAATTGCGTGCTGATAATTAAAAGGGGCGAAGTTAGCGGTAATAGAGGGGGAGCTAATGGGAGTAAATTGTAATTCGTAATTACCACGGCTGATCATATGCTAGACTCGTGTATGTATTCACCAAGGCCTGATCATGTACTAGACTCGTGATATGGATCTCACTGTGGCCCGATCAAGGTGTAACTTCAGACTCGTGGTATAGAGTTCACCATGGCCTGATCATGTGCTGGACTCGTGATGTGTGTTCACCACGGCCTGATCATGTGCTAGACTCGTGATATGGATCTTCACACATGACCTGATCATGTGCCTAAACTCTG
Source organism: Eriocheir sinensis (assembly GCF_024679095.1). Classification (NCBI taxonomy): domain Eukaryota; kingdom Metazoa; phylum Arthropoda; class Malacostraca; order Decapoda; family Varunidae; genus Eriocheir; species Eriocheir sinensis. The sequence goes on along the minus strand of NW_026111069.1, from coordinate 29,708 downwards.
TGGTATAAGTTCCACCACGGCTGATCATCATGCTGGACTCTTTATTCTGTTGTATTCTGTTGTATTCTCTTTTATTCTGTTGTATTCTGTTGTATTCTCTTTATTCTGTTGTATTCTGTTGTATTCTCTTTTATTCTGTTGTATTCTGTTGTATTCTCTTTTATTCTGTTGTATTCTGTTGTATTCTCTTTTATTCTGTTGTATTCTCTTTTATTCTGTTGTATTCTCTTTTATTCTGTTGTATTCTGTTGTATTCTGTAGTATTATTCTGTTGTATTCTCTTTTATTCTGTTGTATTCTCTTTTATTCTGTTGTATTCTGTTGTATTCTCTTGTATTCTGTTGTATTCTCTTTTATTCTGTTGTATTCTGTTGTATTCTCTTTTATTCTGTTGTATTCTGTTGTATTCTCTTTTATTCTGTTGTATTCTGTTGTATTCTCTTTTATTCTGTTGTATTCTGTTGTATTCTGTTGTATTCTCTTTTATTCTGTTGTATTCTGTTGTATTCTCTTTTATTCTGTTGTATTCTGTTGTATTCTCTTTTATTCTGTTGTATTCTGTTGTATTATCTTTTATTCTGTTGTATTCTGTTGTATTCTTTTATACTGATGTATTCTGTTGTATTATCTTTTATTCTGTTGTATCTTTTATTCTGTTGTATTCTGTTGTATTTTTTTTTTATTCTGTTGTATTCTGTTGTATTCTCTTTATTCTCTTTTGTATTCTGTTGTATTCTCTTTTATTCTGTTGTATTCTGTTGTATTCTCTTTTATTCTGTTGTATTCTGTTGTATTCTCTTTTATTCTGTTGTATTCTGTTGTATTATCTTTTATTCTGTTGTATTCTGTTGTATTCTCTTTTATTCTGTTGTATTCTCTTTTATTCTGTTGTATTCTGTTGTATTCTCTTTTATTCTGTTGTATTCTGTTGTATTCTGTTGTATTCTCTTTTATTCTGTTGTATTCTGTTGTATTCTCTTTTATTCTGTTGTATTCTGTTGTATTCTGTTGTATTCTCTTTTATTCTGTTGTATTCTGTTGTATTCTCTTTTATTCTGTTGTATTCTGTTGTATTCTCTTTTATTCTGTTGTATTCTGTTGTATTCTCTTTTATTCTGTTGTATTCTGTTGTATTCTCTTTTATTCTGTTGTATTCTCTTTTATTCTGTTGTATTCTGTTGTATTATCTTTTATTCTGTTGTATTCTGTTGTATTCTCTTTTATTCTGTTGTATTCTGTTGTATTCTCTTTTATTCTGTTGTATTCTGTTGTATTCTGTTGTATTCTCTTTTATACTGTTGTATTCTCTTTTATTCTGTTGTATTCTGTTGTATTCTATTTTATTCTGTTGTATTCTCTTTTATTCTGTTGTATTCTCTTTTATTCTGTTGTATTCTGTTGTATTCTCTTTTATTCTGTTGTATTCTGTTGTATTCTCTTTTATTCTGTTGTATTCTGTTGTATTCTCTTTTATTCTGTTGTATTCTGTTGTATTCTCTTTTATTCTGTTGTATTCTGTTGTATTCTCTTTTATTCTGTTGTATTCTGTTGTATTCTCTTTTATTCTGTTGTATTCTGTTGTATTCTCTTTTATTCTGTTGTATTCTGTTGTATTCTCTTTTATTCTGTTGTATTCTGTCGTATTCTGTTGTATTCTGTTGTATTCTCTTTTATTCTGTTGTATTCTGTTGTATTCTCTTTTATTCTGTTGTATTCTGTTGTATTCTCTTTTATTCTGTTGTATTCTGTTGTATTCTCTTTTATTCTGTTGTATTCTGTTGTATTCTCTTTTATTCTGTTGTATTCTGTTGTATTCTCTTTTATTCTGTTGTATTCTGTTGTATTCTGTTGTATTATCTTTTATTCTGTTGTATTCTCTTTTATTCTGTTGTATTCTGTTGTATTCTCTTTTATTCTGTTGTATTATCTTTTATTCTGTTGTATTCTGTTGTATTATCTTTTATTCTGTTGTATTCTGTTGTATTATCTTTTATTCTGTTGTATTCTGTTGTATTATCTTTTATTCTGTTGTATTCTGTTGTATTCTCTTTTATTCTGTTGTATTCTGTTGTATTCTGTTGTATTCTGTTGTATTCTCTTTTATTCTGTTGTATTCTCTTTTATTCTGTTGTATTCTGTTGTATTCTCTTTTATTCTGTTGTATTCTGTTGTATTATCTTTTATTCTGTTGTATTCTGTTGTATTATCTTTTATTCTGTTGTATTCTGTTGTATTATCTTTTATTCTGTTGTATTCTCTTTTATTCTGTTGTATTCTCTTTTATTCTGTTGTATTCTGTTGTATTCTCTTTTATTCTGTTGTATTCTGTTGTATTCTCTTTTATTCTGTTGTATTCTGTTGTATTCTCTTGTATTCTGTTGTATTCTGTTGTATTCTCTTTTATTCTGTTGTATTCTGTTGTATTATCTTTTATTCTGTTGTATTCTGTTGTATTCTCTTTTATTCTGTTGTATTCTGTTGTATTATCTTTTATTCTGTTGTATTCTGTTGTATTCTCTTTTATTCTGTTGTATTCTGTTGTATTCTCTTTTATTCTGTTGTATTCTCTTATATTCTGTTGTATTCTGTTGTATTCTGTTGTATTATCTTTTATTCTGTTGTATTCTGTTGTATTCTCTTTTATTCTGTTGTATTCTGTTGTATTCTCTTTTATTCTGTTTTATTCAGTTGTATTCTCTTTTATTCTGTTGTATTCTTTATTCTGTTGTATTCTCTTTTATTCTGTTGTATTCTGTTGTATTCTCTTTTATTCTGTTGTATTCTGTTGTATTCTCTTTTATTCTGTTGTATTCTCTTTTATTCTGTTGTATTCTGTTGTATTCTCTTTTATTCTGTTGTATTCTCTTTTATTCTGTTGTATTCTGTTGTATTCTCTTTTATTCTGTTGTATTCTGTTGTATTCTGTTGTATTCTCTTTTATTCTGTTGTATTCTCTTTTATTCTGTTGTATTCTGTTGTATTCTCTTTTATTCTGTTGTATTCTGTTGTATTCTCTTTTATTCTGTTGTATTCTGTTGTATTATCTTTTATTCTGTTGTATTCTGTTGTATTCTCTTTTATTCTGTTGTATTCTGTTGTATTCTGTTGTATTATCTTTTATTCTGTTGTATTCTGTTGTATTCTGTTGTATTATCTTTTATTCTGTTGTATTCTGTTGTATTCTCTTTTATTCTGTTGTATTCTGTTGTATTCTGTTGTATTATCTTTTATTCTGTTGTATTCTGTTGTATTATCTTTTATTCTGTTGTATTCTGTTGTATTCTGTTGTATTCTCTTTTTTTCTGTTGTATTCTGTTGTATTCTCTTTTATTCTGTTGTATTCTGTTGTATTCTCTTTTATTCTGTTGTATTCTGTTGTATTCTCTTTTATTCTGTTATATTCTGTTGTATTATCTTTTTTTCTGTTGTATTCTCTTTTATTCTGTTGTATTCTGTTGTATTATCTTTTATTCTGTTGTATTCTCTTTTATTCTGTTGTATTCTGTTGTATTCTCTTTGTTTTTCTGTTGTTTTCTGTTGTTTTTCTTTTGCTTTCTGTTGTTTTTCTGTTGTTTTATGTTGTTTTTCTCTTGTTTTTCTGTTTTTCGTTTTTCTTTGTTTTGTGTTGTTTTTCTTTTGCTTTCTGTTGTTTTTCTGTTGTTTTCCGTTATTTTTCTGTTGTTTTTCTGTTGTTTTCTAATCTTTTCTGTTGTTTTTCTGTTGTTTTCCGTTATTTTTCTGTTGTTTTTCGTTATTTTTCTGTTGTTTTTCTGTTGTTTTCTAATGTTTTCTGTTGTTTTTCTGTTGTTTTCTGTTCTTTTCTTTTGTTTTTCTGTTGTTTCCTGTTGTTTTTCTTTTGTTTCCTGTTGTTTTTCTGTTGTTTCCTGTTGTTTCTTGTTGTTTTTCTGTTGTTTCCCGTTGTTTTCTGTTGTTTCCTGTTGTTTCCTGTTGTTTTCTGTTCTATTCTGTTGTATTTTAATGTATTCTGTTCTATTCCGTTGTTTTTCTGTTGTTTCCTGTTGTTTCTTGTTGTTTTTCTGTTGTTTCCCGTTTTTTCTGTTGTTTTCTGTTGTTTCCTGCTGTTTTCTGTTCTATTCTGTTGTATTCTGTTGTATTTTAATGTATTATGTTCTATTCCGTTGTTTTTTGTTGTATTCTGTTGTATTCTGTTGTATTTTAATGTATTATGTTCTATTCCGTTGTTTTTTGTTGTATTCTGTTGTATTTTAATGTATTATGTTCTATTCCGTTGTTTTTTGTTGTATTCTGTTGTATTTTAATGTATTCTGTTGTCTATTCTGTTGTATTCCAGTGGTGTATCAGAATTGGTGTACGTTTAGAAATAAGGAACGTTTATACATTTTTATCATTGACTTGGAAAAAACACAAACGTTTGCTTAATTATGGACGAACGGCTTCGAGTTGCCTCGTGCAATATCAGGTAATGTGGCCTAAATACTGACCACTGGGGGGCGTGGACTATTACAACATAATTTAGAGGTGTGCCGGCAGGTGTGTGAGGTGCCAGGTCAGGTGTGCCAGCGTTAGTTACCCCGTTAGGAGCGATTCTAACACCCGCGTCATCGGGGGCCGCCGGACCTGAGCCCAGCCCGTACAGACAGTTTTCTTACGTTGTGTCACTAATTGTCGTTTGCAAGAGTCGCCACAACGCCCCACGCATTCACTGTCGATGGGGAAGGCTTTCCCTACACTGGCGTTAGCGTAGATGATGTAATATTGCAGAAAACAAGCTCAAATGTTCTCGGCGGGCGGAGCGGGGCGGGGCGGGGCAATTTGACATTCACCTCGTAACAAAATTTTCGTCTTCACGGCTAAAATACATCTTTCCTGCACTGGTCTCATATATCCACGTGTGCACGGGCGTGGAAGGCTGACGTGGGTGTACGGGCGTGATCTTAAGTGTCTTCCTTTTTGAGAAAATAAGGATATATATTTTTCGTGGCGGGCTGGGACAGTAACCTACCCCGTAACATATTTTTTCTTTTTCACGGCTAAAATACATCTTTCCTGCACTAATCTCATGTATCCACGTATGCACGGGCGTGGAAGGCTGTCGTGGGAATTGAACTCGGGCTCTCTCGTTTGTGAGCCGAGTGTGCTAACCACTGCACCACGAAGCCCCCTGCTGGGTTGGGAGGGGGGGGGGGCGGTTAGTTTGCATATATGGACATTTTTTGTGGTGTGTAGTGGGCTTGTGTAATAGTGGTTTAGGTCTGGTAATTCCTTGTATTTTACAGAAACCACTACATGCCGGAGATGACCCGACCCGCCCCGCCCCGCCCCACCTTCCTGGCCTGCCCGCCCCCTGGCATAAATTGGTAAGAAATGCCTGCTGTTAATGGATATTCCAGTCCATAGCTATGTGGGGTGTGTTGTTATAAATACCCTTGACTTGCATCCCTGTACTGTAAGATTCAAAACAATTCTAACCTAACCTTGGGAGTAGGAGTTAGGTAGCATATTAGCTTTGCATACCAATTTTGAGACACTGACTGTTCATTTCTGATAAATATATGATGCCTGCTATTATTTATAAGGTTATAGTTTCCAGAAACCCATAAATGACCGACTCTTCCATGCCTGAGATGACCCGCCCTGCCCTGCGTCATGACCTCCCGGCATACATTGGTAAGAAATGCATACCACTGTTGATGGTTACACAAGCCCATAGCTGTGTGAGGGGTGATTTTTTCTCATTTTTCTTGCTTAGAGGACCATTACGAAACATGATCCCTCGCTGCTACCGCCAGGTCAATAAAAAGAAAACTAACCTAATCTAACCCCGTCTGAGAATTTACTCTGAAAATTTCTCGTATTCCATTTGTACCTTGATTCCTTGGTACTACTTATTTCTGCTTTGGTCAGTATATGATGCTCTTTATTATGGGGATGCTGCTATTTTACAGAAACCGTGCGCTGAATGGGTGACTTTTCAATGCTGGAGGTCCACTCCCTGACCCCCCGCCCTGCCCCGCCTCGCATGTCACGACCTGCCCCTGCGTCAGTTGGTAAGTAATGCATAGTACTGTTAATGGTTATCCAGCACACAGCTAGGTGGGCATTATTGTTGTCATATATATTACCCATGAGCTGGTTCTGTTTAAAGCAAGAATTATTACCTCATAAAACCTAACGTGTGCCGCTGATGCAATACATTGTCCGAGGTGTGATCGGATCGCTAGGAAGTTTAGTGTTAATTAATTCTAACCTAACCTAATGAACAAGACCTAACATGACACCTGACTGACCTGTGTCTCTGCCAGAATACAATGGCTGTTATAAAATTTTCGGTTTTTTTTTCAGAAGTTTTCAATATTCTGTAAGCTGTTAGTTAGTATTAATGAAATGCCAGAATTTTCTCTTCACAACACTCCCACGACAAACCGCGTGTAACGAAACACAAGAAATTAATCCAGACAAGGAAAGGTTTGCCGGCGCCGGGGATCGAACCCGCGACCAGCGTAACGGGAGAGCTACTCCTTTACCAGTCGGCCAAAGAGGTACCCCCCTGGCTAAGTGGGTTATGCGAGGCTCGCCCATCAGGCAAGTCGTGTCACTACATTAAGATACTAACATAATGTATTAAACCTCCTGTGAAACGTCGCTAATATGTATATTGTATACCCTTACCACCGTCAGGGTAAGTGTCAGGGAGGGATTTTTAAGTGTCTTCCACCAAATTGTCTGAGGTGGTGGGCACTTTTTTCCTTATATATATGATGAGTGTATTTACTCATGAGAATATTGTTTACATGAGTTAGTTTACTTTTTACAACTCTTAAGCTGAATTACAATTATTAGATTTAAAACCTCAATTCCACCAACAGTTATAAATACTGTTAATCTTATAGCTCAGTTCAAATTACAGCTACTCTTCCTCGCACTCGGTCTCCTCGCTTTGCGCGGTGCCAGCCCACGAGCAGCCTCCGCCCTGGCCTCCACCACCTGTGGCTTCGCGACGGGCGGCCTCGTGAGCACAACACATGGCCCTCAGGGCGTCGACACTGCCGATTGAGTCACACGCCTGGTACACTTGTTGCCTCAGTGTCACGTCACGGAGGACTCCCATTAACTTTCTAAGCGACAAGTACTCCGACAAATCTGTGCTACGCTGTTGGCACTTAAAGGCACAGTCTGTCGCTTTCTGTGTGCACTTGGTTATGTACTCACTGACACACTCCTGCTCCTGCCTCGCTCCAAAGAACTCTGCCCACTGCACTGCCTGTGTATATGGCCAAAGGACAAGCTTGCCGATGGCGTCCAAGGCCGTGGGTGGAGTCAGGGTGCTCCACCGGTCCATAGTGAAGCGTGCGTCCAGGGTCCACTGCAGGGCAGGGACGCATTGGAGCCTGATGTGTTGCACTGCCTCCTGTGGCAGCCACCTGCACAGAAGCAGCCAGCACTCCATGGACCTCCTCCGTGACTTAAAGGCGGCTGGCGACATCTCCAGCTCGCACTTCTCTGGAGCGGAGGCTGGTGACGGCCGGGGAGGAGTGGTCAGTAGTAGGTCCAGACTTCCGTTCACTGTGCCATGTAAGATGTCTGGCTAAGGAAATGCAGGGCGTGTGTGCTCCCGTTTACTGAGTGAGTCAATAACTGACAGAGGTTCTCCTCGCGGGTGCGGGCGCAGGCAGAAAACATCTCGTACATCCAACAGGAACCCCCTTATATGGGCGGTTGCCTACGTCACTATACGTCGTTACTGCGTCATAACCATTGACTTTACACATAAGGCACTGAGGGTGCACTCTATGATGTGGTCACATCCTCATAAGTACATAAGAGTGAATATTCATGAGTAGTCTACATGGCTTGGGTTTACATGATTCTCGTCCTTTAGCATAGTGCTGTCGTTGGGTGAAGTGGGTGGTTTCCGGCAGAGCTATGTGGTGGCCTGAGACGCCCCTTTTTACTTCCTGTGTGTTTCCATAATGGTTTGTTCTTCACACTGTCGCCTCGCTGTGCTGTGTTCTTCAAATTGTTCTTGTTATTAGATGAATTCTACCGTTCATCATCGCTTTCTTCTTCTTTGTTTATTTGTGGTGCTCGTACTGGGTCAGGAGGTGTTACTGCATCTGTGTTGGTAGATGTAGTGCCCTGCGGGGCACCACAAGTGCCTGCCTGCCTTTCACAGCCTTCCTCTTCTTGTGTGTGTGTGTGTGTGTGTGTGTGTGTGTGTTGTGTTGACTCTTATTTTCTTTTATTTTTTCTTCCTAACTGTTTTCCTGTCAACAGAGTGTCCAGACGAAGGAAAGAAGAGAGAAAGGAAGGAAGTGAGTGGACAGCTTTTGGTGGCTTTTTCTTTGGTCAGGTCAGGTCAGGTCAGGGGCCGGGACATGCAGCTTTTTTCCTTGTCGTCAGAAGAGTGTTCTGGCTACACCTGTCAGTGTTAGATTGGAATTATAAGAACCAGAAATTTGTAAGAAAAGTTTTTGAGGAAACAGTTTTGTTGTTTGGAAGAAGAATGTGATGGCTCTGTGAACCAGTCCTCCACCTCCTCCTCCTCCTCCTGAGGTGGCTTATAGCAGCACGTGTAGTGTGCCGGGCTGCACTGTGTTGTCAGTCTGGGCAGCAGCAGTGTTCTGGGCTCATCCACTCATTGTAATGTTGGTTTTTCAGAGCGGTGGCACTGCCCGACACTTCCTCAAGAAGGCTCTCCTGCCCCTGACTGGCTGGTGTGACAGTCTGCTGCTTCTTGGTGAGTGTAAGATGTCCGGCTAAGGAAACGCAGGGCGTGTGTGCTCCCGTGTGGGAAGTGAGCTATTTCCAGCCAGCTGGCAAGCCTGTCGGCGTAGGCCATGTACATGTGTCCTTCGTGCTGGAACATGTCGGCCACCGTCTGCTGGAACGGGTACTCAGGGGGCGGCGTCATCGCCAGTGTTTCTGCGGGCTGCGATGGGGGGCGTGTTTCGCATTCTGTGCATGCGGAGCGGTGGTGCCGCAGGTCCCCCTCAATCCCCGGCCAGTATACACACTGCCTCGCCCTCCGCAGCATGGAACCGAGGCCCTGGTGGCTGGCGTGTAGGTTTGCTGCTACCTGCTGTCGGAGAGCTTCGGGGATGACGAGGCGCACGTACCCCTGGTCAAACATGTATGTCACTACGTCGTGCATCACTGCCAGCCTGTCCCTCGCCCCATAGAAGGGACGCAGGGATGCCACTTCTTGTGCTTTATGCTGGTGCCAGTCACCCGCCATGACCCTGGCGACTAACATCTGGTACGTCGGGTCGTCGGCGGCCTTCCGCTTGACCTCCTCTTCGTCCACCACGCGTCCCTCCCGATCGGTGCAGGCTGTGACTGCGGCGGCGACTGCCCCGATGATATCCTCGTCCGAGTCGAGGTCCGCTGTTGTCGGGGGTGCCCTGAGAGCTGGGTAGCGGGACAGAAAGTCGGCGGCGGTGTTGCTCTTCCCAGGGAGGTATTTGATTTGGAATCGGAACTGTAGTGTTCGTTCCTTGAGCCTGAAGAGCCTGGGGTTGACAACGCTCGTCAGAGCTGTCTCCTAGGAGCTTCACAAGGGGGCGGTGGTCGGTCACGATGGTGAGGTTTGGGCATCCCAGCAGGAACAACCTCGCCTTTTGGAGGTACCACGCCACCGCCAGAGCCTCCCCTTCCACAGCTGCGTATCCAGCCTCGGCGGTGGTGAGGTGCCGGCTGCCGCACAGGGCCAGGTGCCACCCGCCCTTACAGCAGTATGGGGCGGAGGCCGATGCACAACTGCAGTACTGCTGGAGGATGACGAATCCGATGCCCTCTCGGCTCCAGTCGGTGATGGCAGCGGCGGGCGGTTTTATCGTGTCGTCAGACCGTCCTTGGCCAGCTGGCATATAGTGTCCTGGGCTTGGCGGAATTTCTACTGAAGCTGGTCGTCCCAGTACACGTGTCTTCCGGTTGGTTTCTTCAGTAACTCCCGGAAGGCGTTCATGATCGGCGCGGTGGCGAGGAAGGGGGCGAGCTGGTTTACGAAGCCATACCACGATCTGATGTCCGTGATGGATGGCTTGCCCGGCATGTGGAAGCCCCTGACGTGGAAGGCTGACGTGGGCGTACGGGCGTGATCTTAAGTGTCTTCCTTTGTGAGAAAATAAGGATATATATTTTTCATGGCGGGCTTGGGGCAGATACTTAGCCCGTAACATAGTTTTCGTTTTCACGGCTAAAATAGATCTTTCCTGCACTAGTCTCATGTACCCACGTGTGCACGGGCGTGGAAGGCTAATGGGAGTAGGTGGAATTCGTAATTAGGTCATGTTCGATGTCGAATCATGGGTAAATGGGGTCAGTAAATTGCGTGGTGATAATTAAAGGGGGCAGGGGCTAACGGTAATGGAGGGGGGGCTAATGGGTGTAGGTGAAACTCGAAAATGGATCATGTGAGGTGTCAAATACTGGAATAATGGGGTCAGTAAATTGCGTGGTGATAATGAGAGGGCGGGGTTAATGGTAATGGGGGGCTAATGGGTGTAGGTGAAACTCGAAAATGGATCATGTGAGGTGTCAAATACTGGGTTAATGGGGTCATTAAATTGCGTGGTGATAATGAGAGGGGGCGGGGGTTGATGGTAATGGGGGTGGGGGGGCTAATGGGAGTAGGTGGATTTCGTAATTAGGTGATGTTCGGTGTCGAATAATGGGTAAATGGGGTCAATAAATTGCGTGGTGATAATTAAAGGGGGCGGGGGTTAATGGTAATTGGCGGAGGGGGCTAATGGGAGTAGATGAAACTTGGAAATAGGTCATGTGAGGTGTCAAATACTGGGTAAATGGGGTCAGTAAATTGCGTGGTGATAATCAGAGGGCGGGGTGAATGGTAATGGGGGTGCCATTGGGTGTAGGTGGAATTCGTAATTTGTTCATGTTCGGTGTCGAATAATGGGTAAATGGGGTCAGTAAATTGCGTGGTGATAATTAAAGGGGCGGGGGTTAATGGTAATGGGGGGGGGGTCATTGGGAGTAGGTGGAATTCGTAATTTGGTCATGTTTGGTGTCGAATTATGGGTAAATGGGGTCAGTAAATTGCGTGGTGATAATTAAAGGGGTTGGGGGCTAATGGGAGTAGATGAAACTTGGAAATAGGTCATGTGAGGTGTCAAATACTGGGTTAATGGGGTCAGTAAATTGCATGGTGATAATCAGAGGGGGCAGGGGCTGATAGTAATGGAGGGGGCTAATGGGAGTAGGTGGAATTCGCAATTTGGTCATGTTCGGTGTCGAATAATGGGTAGATGGGGACAGTAAATTGCGTGGTGATAATTAAAGGGGCGGGGTTAATGGTAATGGGGGGGCTAATGGGAGTATGTGGAATTCATAATTAGGTCATGTTCGGTGTCGAGTAATGGGTAAATGGGGTCAGTAAATTGCGTGCTGATAATTAAAAGGGGCGAGGGATTTATGGTAATGGAGGGGGGCCCAATGGGTGCAAGTGAAACTCGAAAATAGGTCATGTTCGGTGTCGAATGATGGGTAAATGGGGTCAGTAAATTGCGTGGTGATAATTAAAAAGGCGGGGTTAATGGTAATGGGGGCTATTGGGAGTAGGTGGAATTCGTAATTAGGTCATGTTCGGTGACGAATAAGGGGTAAATAGGGTCAGTAAATTGCGTGCTGATAATTAAAAGGGGCGGGGGTTAACGGTAATGGGGGGGGGCTAATGGGAGTAGGTGTAATTCGTAATTACCACGGCCTGATCATGTGCTAGACTCATGATATGTATTCACCAAGGCCTGATCATGTACTAGACTCGTGATATGGATTCACCATGGCCCGATCATGTGCTAGACTCGTGGTATGAGTTCACCATGGCCTGATCATGTGCTGGACTCGTGATGTGTTCACCACGGCCTGATCATGTGCTAGACTCGTGATATGGATTCACCATGACCCGATCATGTGCTAAACTCGTGGTATAAGTTCACCACGGCCAGATCATGTGCTGGACTCTTTTATTCTGTTGTATTCTGTTGTATTCTCTTTTATTCTGTTGTATTCTGTTGTATTCTCTTTTATTCTGTTGTATTCTGTTGTATTCTCTTTTATTCTGTTGTATTCTGTTGTATTCTCTTTTATTCTGTTGTATTCTGTTGTATTCTCTTTTATTCTGTTGTATTCTCTTTTATTCTGTTGTATTCTGTTGTATTATCTTTTATTCTGTTGTATTCTGTTGTATTCTCTTTTATTCTGTTGTATTGTTGTATTATCTTTTATTCTGTTGTATTCTCTTTTATTCTGTTGTATTCTGTTGTATTATCTTTTATTCTGTTGTATTCTGTTGTATTCTCTTTTATTCTGTTGTATTCTGTTGTATTCTCTTTTATTCTGTTGTATTCTGTTGTATTCTCTTTTATTCTGTTGTATTCTGTTGTATTATCTTTTCTTCTGTTGTATTCTGTTGTATTCTGTTGTATTCTCTTTTATTCTGTTGTATTCTGTTGTATTCTCTTTTATTCTGTTGTATTCTGTTGTATTCTCTTTTATTCTGTTGTATTCTGTTGTATTCTCTTTTATTCTGTTGTATTCTGTTGTATTCTCTTTTATTCTGTTGTATTCTGTTGTATTCTCTTTTATTCTGTTGTATTCTGTTGTATTCTCTTTTATTCTCTTTTATTCTGTTGTATTCTGTTGTATTCTCTTTTATTCTGTTGTATTCTGTTGTATTCTCTTTTATTCTGTTGTATTCTCTTTTATTCTGTTGTATTCTGTTGTATTCTCTTTTATTCTGTTGTATTCTCTTTTATTCTGTTGTATTCTCTTTTATTCTGTTGTATTCTGTTGTATTCTCTTTTATTCTGTTGTATTCTGTTTTATTCTCTTTTATTCTGTTGTATTCTGTTGTATTCTCTTTTATTCTGTTGTATTCTGTTGTATTCTCTTTTATTCTGTTGTATTCTGTTGTATTCTGTTGTATTCTCTTTTATTCTGTTGTATTCTCTTTTATTCTGTTGTATTCTGTTGTATTCTCTTTTATTCTGTTGTATTCTCTTTTATTCTGTTGTATTCTCTTTTATTCTGTTGTATTCTGTTGTATTCTCTTTTATTCTGTTGTATTCTGTTGTATTCTCTTTTATTCTGTTGTATTCTGTTGTATTCTCTTTTATTCTGTTGTATTCTGTTGTATTCTCTTTTATTCTGTTGTATTCTGTTGTATTCTCTTTTATTCTGTTGTATTCTCTTTTATTCTGTTGTATTCTCTTTTATTCTGTTGTATTCTGTTGTATTCTCTTTTATTCTGTTGTATTCTGTTGTATTCTCTTTTATTCTGTTGTATTCTGTTGTATTCTGTTGTATTCTGTTGTATTCTCTTTTATTCTGTTGTATTCTGTTGTATTCTCTTTTATTCTGTTGTATTCTGTTGTATTCTCTTTTATTCTGTTGTATTCTGTTGTATTCTCTTTTATTCTGTTGTATTCTGTTGTATTCTCTTTTATTCTGTTGTATTCTGTTGTATTCTGTTGTATTCTCTTTTATTCTGTTGTATTCTCTTTTATTCTGTTGTATTCTGTTGTATTATCTTTTATTCTGTTGTATTCTCTTTTATTCTGTTGTATTCTGTTGTATTCTCTTTTATTCTGTTGTATTCTGTTGTATTCTCTTTTATTCTGTTGTATTCTGTTGTATTATCTTTTATTCTGTTGTATTCTGTTGTATTATCTTTTATTCTGTTGTATTCTGTTGTATTCTGTTGTATTATCTTTTATTCTGTTGTATTCTGTTGTATTATCTTTTATTCTGTTGTATTCTGTTGTATTCTCTTTTATTCTGTTGTATTCTCTTTTATTCTGTTGTATTCTCTTTTATTCTGTTGTATTCTGTTGTATTCTCTTTTATTCTGTTGTATTCTGTTGTATTCTCTTTTATTCTGTTGTATTCTGTTGTATTCTCTTTTATTCTGTTGTATTCTGTTGTATTATCTTTTATTCTGTTGTATTCTCTTTTATTCTGTTGTATTCTGTTGTATTATCTTTTATTCTGTTGTATTCTGTTGTATTATCTTTTATTCTGTTGTATTCTGTTGTATTCTCTTTTATTCTGTTGTATTCTGTTGTATTCTCTTTTATTCTGTTGTATTCTCTTTTATTCTGTTGTATTCTCTTTTATTCTGTTGTATTCTGTTGTATTCTGTTGTATTATCTTTTATTCTGTTGTATTCTGTTGTATTCTCTTTTATTCTGTTGTATTCTGTTGTATTCTCTTTTATTCTGTTGTATTCTGTTGTATTCTCTTTTATTCTGTTGTATTCTGTTGTATTCTCTTTTATTCTGTTGTATTCTGTTGTATTCTCTTTTATTCTGTTGTATTCTGTTGTATTCTCTTTTATTCTGTTGTATTCTGTTGTATTATCTTTTATTCTGTTGTATTCTGTTGTATTCTCTTTTATTCTGTTGTATTCTCTTTTATTCTGTTGTATTCTGTTGTATTCTCTTTTATTCTGTTGTATTCTGTTGTATTCTCTTTTATTCTGTTTTATTCTGTTGTATTCTGTTGTATTCTCTTTTATTCTGTTGTATTCTGTTGTATTCTCTTTTATTCTGTTGTATTCTGTTGTATTCTGTTGTATTCTCTTTTATTCTGTTGTATTCTGTTTTGTTCTGTTGTATTCTGTTGTATTCTCTTTTATTCTGTTGTATTCTCTTTTATTCTATTGTATTCTGTTGTATTCTCTTTTATTCTGTTGTATTCTGTTGTATTCTCTTTTATTCTGTTGTATTCTGTTGTATTCTCTTTTATTCTGTTGTATTCTGTTGTATTATCTTTTATTCTGTTGTATTCTGTTGTATTATCTTTTATTCTGTTGTATTCTGTTGTATTCTGTTGTATTATCTTTTATTCTGTTTTATTCTGTTGTATTATCTTTTATTCTGTTGTATTCTGTTGTATTATCTTTTATTCTGTTGTATTCTGTTGTATTCTCTTTTATTCTGTTGTATTCTGTTGTATTCTCTTTTATTCTGTTGTATTCTCTTTTATTCTGTTGTATTCTGTTGTATTATCTTTTATTCTGTTGTATTCTGTTGTATTATCTTTTATTCTGTTGTATTCTGTTGTATTATCTTTTATTCTGTTGTATTCTCTTTTATTCTGTTGTATTCTGTTGTATTCTCTTTTATTCTGTTGTATTCTCTTTTATTCTGTTGTATTCTCTTTTATTCTGTTGTATTCTGTTGTATTCTGTTATATTCTCTTTTATTCTGTTGTATTCTGTTGTATTCTCTTTTATTCTGTTGTATTCTGTTGTATTCTCTTTTATTCTGTTGTATTCTGTTGTATTCTCTTTTATTCTGTTGTATTCTGTTGTATTATCTTTTATTCTGTTGTATTCTGTTGTATTCTCTTTTATTCTGTTGTATTCTGTTGTATTCTGTTGTATTCTCTTTTATTCTGTTGTATTCTGTTGTATTCTCTTTTATTCTGTTGTATTCTGTTGTATTCTCTTTTATTCTGTTGTATTCTCTTTTATTCTGTTGTATTCTGTTGTATTCTGTTGTATTCTCTTTTATTCTGTTGTATTCTGTTGTATTCTCTTTTATTCTGTTGTATTCTCTTTTATTCTGTTGTATTCTGTTGTATTCTCTTTTATTCTGTTGTATTCTCTTTTATTCTGTTGTATTCTGTTGTATTCTCTTTTATTCTGTTGTATTCTGTTGTATTCTCTTTTATTCTGTTGTATTCTCTTTTATTCTGTTGTATTCTGTTGTATTCTCTTTTATTCTGTTGTATTCTCTTTTATTCTGTTGTATTCTGTTGTATTCTCTTTTATTCTGTTGTATTCTGTTGTATTCTCTTTTATTCTGTTGTATTCTGTTGTATTATCTTTTATTCTGTTGTATTCTCTTTTATTCTGTTGTATTCTGTTGTATTATCTTTTATTCTGTTGTATTCTGTTGTATTCTGTTGTATTATCTTTTATTCTGTTGTATTCTGTTGTATTCTCTTTTATTCTGTTGTATTCTGTTGTATTATCTTTTATTCTGTTGTATTCTGTTGTATTATCTTTTATTCTGTTGTATTCTGTTGTATTCTCTTTTTTTCTGTTGTATTCTGTTGTATTCTCTTTTATTCTGTTGTATTCTGTTGTATTCTCTTTTATTCTGTTGTATTCTGTTGTATTCTGTTGTATTCTCTTTTATTCTGTTATATTCTGTTGTATTATCTTTTTTTCTGTTGTATTCTCTTTTATTCTGTTGTATTCTGTTGTATTATCTTTTATTCTGTTGTATTCTCTTTTATTCTGTTGTATTCTGTTGTATTCTCTTTGTTTTTCTGTTGTTTTCTTATGTTTTCTGTTGTTTTTCTTTTGCTTTCTGTTGTTTTTCTGTTGTTTTCTTTTGTTTTATGTTGTTTTTCTGTTGTTTTTCTGTTTTTTCGGTTTTCTTTTGTTTTGTGTTGTTTTTCTTTTGCTTTCTGTTGTTTTTCTGTTGTTTTCCGTTATTTTTCTGTTGTTTTTCTGTTGTTTTCTAATCTTTTCTGTTGTTTTTCTGTTGTTTTCCGTTATTTTTCTGTTGTTTTTCTGTTGTTTTTCGTTATTTTTCTGTTGTTTTTCTGTTGTTTTCTAATGTTTTCTGTTGTTTTTCTGTTGTTTTCTGTTCTTTTCTTTTGTTTTTCTGTTGTTTCCTGTTGTTTTTCTTTTGTTTCCTGTTGTTTTTCTGTTGTTTCCTGTTGTTTCTTGTTGTTTTTCTGTTGTTTCCCGTTGTTTTCTGTTGTTTTTTCTGTTGTTCTCTGTTGTTTCCTGTTGTTTCCTGTTGTTTTCTGTTCTATTCTGTTGTATTTTAATGTATTCTGTTCTATTCCGTTGTTTTTCTGTTGTTTCCTGTTGTTTCTTGTTGTTTTTCTGTTGTTTCCCGTTTTTTCTGTTGTTTCCTGCTGTTTTCTGTTCTATTCTGTTGTATTCTGTTGTATTTTAATGTATTATGTTCTATTCCGTTGTTTTTTGTTGTATTCTGTTGTATTCTGTTGTATTTTAATGTATTATGTTCTATTCCGTTGTTTTTTGTTGTATTCTGTTGTATTTTAATGTATTATGTTCTATTCCGTTGTTTTTTGTTGTATTCTGTTGTATTTTAATGTATTCTGTTGTCTATTCTGTTGTATTCCAGTGGTGTATCAGAATTGGTGTACGTTTAGAAATAAGGGACGTTTATGCATTTTTTTCATTGACTTGGAAAAAACACAAACGTTTGCTTAATTATGGACGAACGGCTTCGAGTTGCCTCGTGCAATATCAGGTAATGTGGCCTAAATACTGACCACTGGGGGGCGTGGACTATTACAACATAATTTAGAGGTGTGCCGGCAGGTGTGTGAGGTGCCAGGTCAGGTGTGCCAGCGTTAGTTACCCCGTTAGGAGCGATTCTAACACCCGCGTCATCGGGGGCCGCCGGACCTGAGCCCAGCCCCGTACAGACAGTTTTTCTTACGTTGTGTCACTAATTGTCGTTTGCAAGAGTCGCCACAACGCCCCACGCATTCACTGTCGATGGGGAAAGGCTTTCCTACACTGGCGTTAGCGTAGATGATGTAATATTGCAGAAAACAAGCTCAAATGTTCTCGGCGGGGCGGGGCAGTTTGACATTCACCTCGTAACAATTTTTTCGTCTTCACGGCTAAAATACATCTTTCCTGCACTAGTCTCATATATCCACGTGTGCACGGGCGTGGAAGGCTGTCGTGGGCTTATGGGCGTGATCTTAAGTGTCTTCCTTTTTGAGAAAATAAGGATATATATTTTTCGTGGCGGGCTGGGACAGTAACCTACCCCGTAACATATTTTTTCTTTTTCACGGCTAAAATACATCTTTCCTGCACTAATCTCATGTATCCACGTATGCACGGGCGTGGAAGGCTGTCGTGGGAATTGAACTCGGGCTCTCTCGTTTGTGAGCCGAGTGTGCTAACCACTGCACCACGAAGCCCCCTGCTGGGTTGGGAGGGGGGGGGGGCGGTTAGTTTGCATATGTGGACATTTTTTGTGGTGTGTAGTGGGCTGGTGTAATAGTTGTTTAGGTCTGGTAATTCCTTGTATTTTACAGAAACCACTACATGCCTGATATGACTCGCCCCGCCCTGCCCTACCTTCCTGGCCTGCCCGCCCCCTGGCATAAATTGGTAAGAAATGCCTGCTGTTAATGGATATTCCAGTCCATAGCTATGTGGGGTGTGTTGTTATAAATACCCTTGACTTGCATCCCTGTACTGTAAGATTCAAAACAATTCTAACCTAACCTTGGGAGTAGGAGTTAGGTAGCATATTAGCTTTGCATACCAATTTTGAGACACTGACTGTTCATTTCTGATAAATATATGATGCCTGCTATTATTTATAAGGTTATAGTTTCCAGAAACCCCTAAATGACCGACTCTTCCATGCCTGAGATGACCCGCCCTGCCCTGCGTCATGACCTCCCGGCATACATTGGTAAGAAATGCATACCACTGTTGATGGTTACACAAGCCCATAGCTGTGTGAGGGGTGATTTTTTCTCATTTTTCTTGCTTAGAGGGACCATTACGAAACATGATCCCTCGCTGCTACCGCCGGGTCAATAAAAAAAGAAAACTAACCTAATCTAACCCCGTCTGAGAATTTACTCTGAAAATTTCTCGTATTCCATTTGTACCTTGATTCCTTGGTACTACTTATTTCTGCTTTGGTCAGTATATGATGCTCTTTATTATGGGGATGCTGCTATTTTACAGAAACCGTGCGCTGAATGGGTGACTTTTCAATGCTGGAGGTCCACTCCCTGACCCCCCGCCCTGCCCCGCCTCGCATGTCACGACCTGCCCCTGCGTCAGTTGGTAAGTAATGCATAGTACTGTTAATGGTTATCCAGCACACAGCTAGGTGGGCATTATTGTTGTCATATATATTACCCATGAGCTGGTTCTGTTTAAAGCAAGAATTATTACCTCATAAAACCTAACGTGTGCCGCTGATGCAATACATTGTCCGAGGTGTGATCGGATCGCTAGGAAGTTTAGTGTTAATTAATTCTAACCTAACCTAATGAACAAGACCTAACATGACACCTGACTGACCTGTGTCTCTGCCAGAATACAATGGCTGTTATAAAATTTTTCGGTTTTTTTTTTCAGAAGTTTTCAATATTCTGTAAGCTGTTAGTTAGTATTAATGAAATGCCAGAATTTTCTCTTCACAACACTCCCACACGACAAACCGCGTGTAACGAAACACACGAGAAATTAATCCAGACAAGGAAAGGTTTGCCGGCGCCGGGGATCGAACCCGCGACCAGCGTAACGGGAGAGCTACTCCTTTACCAGTCGGCCAAAGAGGTACCCCCCTGGCTAAGTGGGTTATGCGAGGCTCGCCCATCAGGCAAGTCGTGTCACTACATTAAGATACTAACATAATGTATTAAACCTCCTGTGAAACGTCGCTAATATGTATATTGTATACCCTTACCACCGTCAGGGAGGGATTTTTAAGTGTCTTCCACCAAATTGTCTGAGGTGGTGGGCACTTTTTTCCTTATATATATGATGAGTGTATTTACTCATGAGAATATTGTTTACATGAGTTAGTTTACTTTTTACAACTCTTAAGCTGAATTACAATTATTAGATTTAAAACCTCAATTCCACCAACAGTTATAAATACTGTTAATCTTATAGCTCAGTTCAAATTACAGCTACTCTTCCTCGCACTCGGTCTCCTCGCTTTGCGCGGTGCCAGCCGCACGAGCAGCCTCCCGCCCCGGGCCTCCACCACCTGTGGCTTCGCGACGGGCGGCCTCGTGAGCACAACACATGGCCCTCAGGGCGTCGACACTGCCGATTGAGTCACACGCCTGGTACACTTGTTGCCTCAGTGTCACGTCACGGAGGACTCCCATTAACTTTCTAAGCGACAAGTACTCCGACAAATCTGTGCTACGCTGTTGGCACTTAAAGGCACAGTCTGTCGCTTTCTGTGTGCACTTGGTTATGTACTCACTGACACACTCCTGCTCCTGCCTCGCTCCAAAGAACTCTGCCCACTGCACTGCCTGTGTATATGGCCAAAGGACAAGCTTGCCGATGGCGTCCAAGGCCGTGGGTGGAGTCAGGGTGCTCCACCGGTCCATAGTGAAGCGTGCGTCCAGGGTCCACTGCAGGGCAGGGACGCATTGGAGCCTGATGTGTTGCACTGCCTCCTGTGGCAGCCACCTGCACAGAAGCAGCCAGCACTCCATGGACCTCCTCCGTGACTTAAAGGCGGCTGGCGACATCTCCAGCTCGCACTTCTCTGGAGCGGAGGCTGGTGACGTCATTGGAGGAGTGGTCAGTAGTAGGTCCAGACTTCCGTTAACTGTGCCATGTAAGATGTCTGGCTAAGGAAATGCAGGGCGTGTGCTCCCGTTTACTGAGTGAGTCAATAACTGACAGAGGTTCTCTCGCGGGTGCGGCGCAGGCAGAAAACATCTCGTACATCCAACAGGAACCCCTTATATGGGCGGTTGCCTACGTCACTATACGTCGTTACTGCGTCATAACCATTGACTTTACACATAAGGCACTGAGGGTGCACTCTATGATGTGGTCACATCCTCATAAGTACATAAGAGTGAATATTCATGAGTAGTCTACATGGCTTGGGTTTACATGATTCTCGTCCTTTAGCATAGTGCTGTCGTTGGGTGAAGTGGGTGGTTTCCGGCAGAGCTATGTGGTGGCCTGAGACGCCCCTTTTTACTTCCTGTGTGTTTCCATAATGGTTTGTTCTTCACACTGTCGCCTCGCTGTGCTGTGTTCTTCAAATTGTTCTTGTTATTAGATGAATTCTACCGTTCATCATCGCTTTCTTCTTCTTTGTTTATTTGTGGTGCTCGTACTGGGTCAGGAGGTGTTACTGCATCTGTGTTGGTAGATGTAGTGCCCTGCGGGGCACCACAAGTGCCTGCCTGCCTTTCACAGCCTTCCTCTTCTTGTGTGTGTGTGTGTGTGTGTGTGTGTGTGTGTTGTGTTGACTCTTATTTTCTTTTATTTTTTCTTCCTAACTGTTTTCCTGTCAACAGAGTGTCCAGACGAAGGAAAGAAGAGAGAAAGGAAGGAAGTGAGTGGACAGCTTTTGGTGGCTTTTTCTTTGGTCAGGTCAGGTCAGGTCAGGGGCCGGGACATGCAGCTTTTTTTCCTTGTCGTCAGAAGAGTGTTCTGGCTACACCTGTCAGTGTTAGATTGGAATTATAAGAACCAGAAATTTGTAAGAAAAGTTTTTGAGGAAACAGTTTTGTTGTTTGGAAGAAGAATGTGATGGCTCTGTGAACCAGTCCTCCACCTCCTCCTCCTCCTCCTGAGGTGGCTTATAGCAGCACGTGTAGTGTGCCGGGCTGCACTGTGTTGTCAGTCTGGGCAGCAGCAGTGTTCTGGGCTCATCCACTCATTGTAATGTTGGTTTTTCAGAGCGGTGGCACTGCCCGACACTTCCTCAAGAAGGCTCTCCTGCCCCTGACTGGCTGGTGTGACAGTCTGCTGCTTCTTGGTGAGTGTAAGATGTCCGGCTAAGGAAACGCAGGGCGTGTGTGCTCCCGTGTGGGAAGTGAGCTATTTCCAGCCAGCTGGCAAGCCTGTCGGCGTAGGCCATGTACATGTGTCCTTCGTGCTGGAACATGTCGGCCACCGTCTGCTGGAACGGGTACTCAGGGGGCGGCGTCATCGCCAGTGTTTCTGCGGGCTGCGATGGGGGGCGTGTTTCGCATTCTGTGCATGCGGAGCGGTGGTGCCGCAGGTCCCCCTCAATCCCCGGCCAGTATACACACTGCCTCGCCCTCCGCAGCATGGAACCGAGGCCCTGGTGGCTGGCGTGTAGGTTTGCTGCTACCTGCTGTCGGAGAGCTTCGGGATGACGAGGCGCACGTACCCTGGTCAAACATGTATGTCACTACGTCGTGCATCACTGCCAGCCTGTCCCTCGCCCCATAGAAGGGACGCAGTGATGCCACTTCTTGTGCTTTATGCTGGTGCCAGTCACCCGCCATGACCCTGGCGACTAACATCTGGTACGTCGGGTCGTCGGCGGCCTTCCGCTTGACCTCCTCTTCGTCCACCACGCGTCCCTCCCGATCGGTGCAGGCTGTGACTGCGGCGGCGACTGCCCCGATGATATCCTCGTCCGAGTCGAGGTCCGCTGTTGTCGGGGGTGCCCTGAGAGCTGGGTAGCGGGACAGAAAGTCGGCGGCGGTGTTGCTCTTCCCAGGGAGGTATTTGATTTGGAATCGGAACTGTAGTGTTCGTTCCTTGAGCCTGAAGAGCCTGGGGTTGACAACGCTCGTCAGAGCTGTCTCCTAGGAGCTTCACAAGGGGGCGGTGGTCGGTCACGATGGTGAGGTTTGGGCATCCCAGCAGGAACAACCTCGCCTTTTGAGGTACCACGCCACCGCCAGAGCCTCCTTCCACAGCTGCGTATCCAGCCTCGGCGGTGGTGAGGTGCCGGCTGCCGCACAGGGCCAGGTGCCACCCGCCCTTACAGCAGTATGGGGCGGAGGCCGATGCACAACTGCAGTACTGCTGGAGGATGACGAATCCGATGCCCTCTCGGCTCCAGTCGGTGATGGCAGCGGCGGGGCGGGTTTTATCGTGTCGTCAGACCGTCCTTGGCCAGCTGGCATATAGTGTCCTGGGCTTGGCGGAATTTCTACTGAAGCTGGTCGTCCCAGTACACGTGTCTTCCGGTTGGTTTCTTCAGTAACTCCCGGAAGGCGTTCATGATCGGCGCGGTGGCGAGGAAGGGGGCGAGCTGGTTTACGAAGCCATACCACGATCTGATGTCCGTGATGGATGGCTTGCCCGGCATGTGGAAGCCCCTGACGTGGAAGGCTGACGTGGGCGTACGGGCGTGATCTTAAGTGTCTTCCTTTGTGAGAAAATAAGGATATATATTTTTCATGGCGGGCTTGGGGCAGATACTTAGCCCGTAACATAGTTTTCGTTTTCACGGCTAAAATAGATCTTTCCTGCACTAGTCTCATGTACCCACGTGCACGGGCGTGGAAGGCTAATGGGAGTAGGTGGAATTCGTAATTAGGTCATGTTCGATGTCGAATCATGGGTAAATGGGGTCAGTAAATTGCGTGGTGATAATTAAAGGGGGCAGGGGCTAACGGTAATGGAGGGGGGGCTAATGGGTGTAGGTGAAACTCGAAAATGGATCATGTGAGGTGTCAAATACTGGAATAATGGGGTCAGTAAATTGCGTGGTGATAATGAGAGGGCGGGGTTAATGGTAATGGGGGGCTAATGGGTGTAGGTGAAACTCGAAAATGGATCATGTGAGGTGTCAAATACTGGGTTAATGGGGTCATTAAATTGCGTGGTGATAATGAGAGGGGGCGGGGGTTGATGGTAATGGGGGGGGGGGCTAATGGGAGTAGGTGGATTTCGTAATTTGTTGATGTTCGTTGTCGAATAATGGGTAAATGGGTTCAGTAAATTGCGTGGTGATAATTAAAGGGGGCGGGGGTTAATGGTAATGGGGAGGGGCTAATGGGTGTAGTTGAAACTGGCAAATTGTTCATGTGAGGTGTCAAATACTGGGTAAATGGGGTCAGTAAATTGCGTGGTGATAATCAGAGGGGGCGGGGGTGAATGGTAATGGGGTGCCAATGGGTGTAGGTGGACTTCGTAATTTGTTCATGTTCGGTGTCGAATAATGGGTAAATGGGGTCAGTAAATTGCGTGGTGATAATTAAAGGGGCGGGGTTAATGGTAATGGGGGTCATTGGGAGTAGGTGGAATTCGTAATTTGGTCATGTTTGGTGTCGAATTATGGGTAAATGGGGTCAGTAAATTGCGTGGTGATAATTAAAGGGGTTGGGGGCTAATGGAGTACGTGAAACTCGAAAATGGGTCATGTGAGGTGTCAAATACTGGGTTAATGGGGTCAGTAAATTGCATGGTGATAATCAGAGGGGCAGGGCTGATAGTAATGGAGGGGCTAATGGGAGTAGGTGGAATTCGAAATTTGGTCATGTTCGGTGTCGAATAATGGGTAGATGGGGACAGTAAATGGCGTGGTGATAATTAAAGGGCGGGGGTTAATGGTAATGGGGGCTAATGGGACGATGTGGAATTCATAATTTGGTCAAGTTCGGTGTCGAGTAATGGGTAAATGGGGTCAGTAAATTGCGTGGTGATAATTAAAAGGTGCGGGGATTTATGGTAATGGAGGGGCCCAATGGGTGCAAGTGAAACTCGAAAATAGGTCATGCTCGGTGTCGAATGATGGGTAAATGGGGTCAGTAAATTGCGTGGTGATAATTAAAAATGGCGGGGGTTAATGGTAATGGGGGCCATTGGGAGTAGGTGGAATTCGTAATTAGGTCATGTTCGGTGACGAATAAGGTAAATAGGGTCAGTAAATTGCGTGCTGATAATTAAAAGGGCGGGGTTAACGGTAATGGGGGCTAATGGGAGTAGGTGTAATTCGTAATTACCACGGCCTGATCATGTGCTAGACTCATTAAATGTATTCACCAAGGAATGATCATGTACTATACTCGTGATATGTATTCTTTTATTCTGTTGTATTCTGTTGTATTCTCTTTTATTCTGTTGTATTCTGTTGTATTCTCTTTTATTCTGTTGTATTCTGTTGTATTCTCTTTTATTCTGTTGTATTCTGTTGTATTCTGTTGTATTCTCTTTTATTCTGTTGTATTCTGTTGTATTCTGTTGTATTCTCTTTTATTCTGTTGTATTCTGTTGTATTCTCTTTTATTCTGTTGTATTCTGTTGTATTCTGTTGTATTCTCTTTTATTCTGTTGTATTCTGTTGTATTCTCTTTTATTCTGTTGTATTCTGTTGTATTCTCTTTTATTCTGTTGTATTCTGTTGTATTCTTTTTTATTCTGTTGTATTCTGTTGTATTATCTTTTATTCTGTTGTATTCTGTTGTATTCTCTTTTATTCTGTTGTATTCTGTTGTATTCTCTTTTATTCTGTTGTATTCTGTTGTATTCTCTTTTATTCTGTTGTATTCTGTTGTATTCTCTTTTATTCTGTTGTATTCTGTTGTATTCTGTTGTATTCTCTTTTATTCTGTTGTATTCTGTTGTATTCTCTTTTATTCTGTTGTATTCTGTTGTATTCTCTTTTATTCTGTTGTATTCTCTTTTATTCTGTTGTATTCTGTTGTATTCTCTTTTATTCTGTTGTATTCTCTTTTATTCTGTTGTATTCTGTTGTATTCTCTTTTATTCTGTTGTATTCTCTATTATTCTGTTGTATTCTGTTGTATTCTGTTGTATTCTCTTTTATTCTGTTGTATTCTCTTTTATTCTGTTGTATTCTCTTTTATTCTGTTGTATTCTGTTGTATTCTCTTTTATTCTGTTGTATTCTCTTTTATTCTGTTGTATTCTGTTGTATTCTCTTTTATTCTGTTGTATTCTGTTGTATTCTCTTTTATTCTGTTGTATTCTGTTGTATTCTCTTTTATTCTGTTGTATTCTGTTGTATTCTCTTTTATTCTGTTGTATTCTGTTGTATTCTGTTGTATTCTCTTTTATTCTGTTGTATTCTGTTGTATTCTCTTTTATTCTGTTGTATTCTGTTGTATTCTCTTTTATTCTGTTGTATTCTGTTGTATTCTCTTTTATTCTGTTGTATTCTGTTGTATTCTCTTTTATTCTGTTGTATTCTGTTGTATTCTCTTTTATTCTGTTGTATTCTCTTTTATTCTGTTGTATTCTCTTTTATTCTGTTGTATTCTGTTGTATTCTCTTTTATTCTGTTGTATTCTCTTTTATTCTGTTGTATTCTGTTGTATTCTCTTTTATTCTGTTGTATTCTGTTGTATTCTGTTGTATTCTCTTTTATTCTGTTGTATTCTGTTGTATTCTGTTGTATTCTGTTGTATTCTCTTTTATTCTGTTGTATTCTCTTTTATTCTGTTGTATTCTGTTGTATTCTGTTGTATTCTCTTTTATTCTGTTGTATTCTGTTGTATTCTCTTTTATTCTGTTGTATTCTGTTGTATTCTCTTTTATTCTGTTGTATTCTGTTGTATTCTCTTTTATTCTGTTGTATTCTGTTGTATTCTGTTGTATTCTCTTTTATTCTGTTGTATTCTGTTGTATTCTCTTTTATTCTGTTGTATTCTGTTGTATTCTGTTGTATTCTCTTTTATTCTGTTGTATTCTGTTGTATTCTCTTTTATTCTGTTGTATTCTGTTGTATTCTATTTTATTCTGTCGTATTCTGTTGTATTCTGTTGTATTCTCTTTTATTCTGTTGTATTCTGTTGTATTCTGTTGTATTCTCTTTTATTCTGTTGTATTCTGTTGTATTCTCTTTTATTCTGTTGTATTCTGTTGTATTCTCTTTTATTCTGTTGTATTCTCTTTTATTCTGTTGTATTATCTTTTATTCTGTTGTATTCTCTTTTATTCTGTTGTATTCTGTTGTATTATCTTTTATTCTGTTGTATTCTCTTTTATTCTGTTGTATTCTGTTGTATTCTCTTTTATTCTGTTGTATTCTCTTTTATTCTGTTGTATTCTGTTGTATTATCTTTTATTCTGTTGTATTCTCTTTTATTCTGTTGTATTCTCTTTTATTCTCTTTTATTATGTTGTATTCTCTTTTATTCTGTTGTATTCTGTTGTATTCTCTTTTATTCTGTTGTATTCTGTTGTATTCTCTTTTATTCTGTTGTATTCTGTTGTATTCTCTTTTATTCTGTTGTATTCTCTTGTATTCTGTTGTATTCTGTTGTATTCTCTTTTATTCTGTTGTATTCTGTTGTATTCTGTTGTATTCTCTTTTATTCTTTTGTATTCTGTTGTATTCTCTTTTATTCTGTTGTATTCTGTTGTATTCTCTTTTATTCTGTTGTATTCTGTTGTATTCTCTTTTATTCTGTTGTATTCTCTTTTATTCTGTTGTATTCTCTTTTATTCTGTTGTATTCTGTTGTATTCTCTTTTATTCTGTTGTATTCTGTTGTATTATCTTTTATTCTGTTGTATTCTGTTGTATTATCTTTTATTCTGTTGTATTCTGTTGTATTCTCTTTTATTCTGTTGTATTCTATTGTATTCTCTTTTATTCTGTTGTATTCTCTTTTATTCTGTTGTATTCTCTTTTATTCTGTTGTATTCTGTTGTATTCTTTTGTATTCTCTTTTATTCTGTTGTATTCTGTTGTATTCTCTTTTATTCTGTTGTATTCTGTTGTATTCTGTTGTATTCTCTTTTATTCTGTTGTATTCTGTTGTATTCTCTTTTATTCTGTTGTATTCTGTTGTATTATCTTTTATTCTGTTGTATTCTGTTGTATTCTCTTTTATTCTGTTGTATTCTGTTGTATTATCTTTTATTCTGTTGTATTCTCTTTTATTCTGTTGTATTCTGTTGTATTCTCTTTTATTCTGTTGTATTCTGTTGTATTCTCTTTTATTCTGTTGTATTCTGTTTTATTCTGTTGTATTCTCTTTTATTCTGTTGTATTCTCTTTTATTCTGTTGTATTCTGTTGTATTCTCTTTTATTCTGTTGTATTCTGTTGTATTCTCTTTTATTCTGTTGTATTCTCTTTTATTCTGTTGTATTCTGTTGTATTCTCTTATTCTGTTGTATTCTCTTTTATTCTGTTGTATTCTGTTGTATTCTCTTTTATTCTGTTGTATTCTCTTTTATTCTGTTGTATTCTGTTGTATTCTCTTTTATTCTGTTGTATTCTGTTGTATTCTCTTTTATTCTGTTGTATTCTCTTTTATTCTGTTGTATTCTCTTTTATTCTGTTGTATTCTGTTGTATTCTCTTTTATTCTGTTGTATTCTGTTGTATTCTGTTGTATTCTCTTTTATTCTGTTGTATTCTGTTGTATTCTGTTGTATTCTGTTGTATTCTCTTTTATTCTGTTGTATTCTGTTGTATTCTGTTGTATTATCTTTTATTCTGTTGTATTCTGTTGTATTCTCTTTTATTCTGTTGTATTCTGTTGTATTCTGTTGTATTATCTTTTATTCTGTTGTATTCTGTTGTATTCTGTTGTATTATCTTTTATTCTGTTGTATTCTGTTGTATTCTGTTGTATTCTCTTTTATTCTGTTGTATTCTGTTGTATTCTCTTTTATTCTGTTGTATTCTGTTGTATTCTCTTTTATTCTGTTGTATTCTGTTGTATTCTCTTTTATTCTGTTGTATTCTGTTGTATTATCTTTTATTCTGTTGTATTCTCTTTTATTCTGTTGTATTCTGTTGTATTATCTTTTATTCTGTTGTATTCTCTTTTATTCTGTTGTATTCTGTTGTATTCTCTTTGTTTTTCTGTTGTTTTCTTATGTTTTCTGTTGTGTTTCTATTTCTTTCTGTTGTTTTTCTGTTTATTTATTTTGTTTTTATGTTGTTTTCTGTTGTTTTCTGTTTTTTTTTCTTTTGTTTTGTGTTGTTTTTCTTTTGCTTTCTGTTGTTTTTCTGTTGTTTTCCGTTATTTTTCTGTTGTTTTCTGTTGTTTTCTAATCTTTTCTGTTGTTTTTCTGTTGTTTTCCGTTATTTTTCTGTTGTTTTTCTGTTGTTTTCCGTTATTTTTCTGTTGTTTTTCTGTTGTTTTCTAATGTTTTCTGTTGTTTTTCTGTTGTTTTCTGTTCTTTTCTTTTGTTTTTCTGTTGTTTCCTGTTGTTTTTCTTTTGTTTCCTGTTGTTTTTCTGTTGTTTCCTGTTGTTTCTTGTTGTTTTTCTGTTGTTTCCCGTTGTTTTCTGTTGTTTTTTCTGTTGTTCTCTGTTGTTTCCTGTTGTTTCCTGTTGTTTTCTGTTCTATTCTGTTGTATTCTGTTGTATTTTAATGTATTCTGTTCTATTCCGTTGTTTTTCTGTTGTTTCCTGTTGTTTCTTGTTGTTTTTCTGTTGTTTCCCGTTTTTTCTGTTGTTTTCTGTTGTTTCCTGCTGTTTTCTGTTCTATTCTGTTGTATTCTGTTGTATTTTAATGTATTATGTTCTATTCCGTTGTTTTTTGTTGTATTCTGTTGTATTCTGTTGTATTTTAATGTATTATGTTCTATTCCGTTGTTTTTTTGTTGTATTCTGTTGTATTTTAATGTATTATGTTCTATTCCGTTGTTTTTTGTTGTATTCTGTTGTATTTTAATGTATTCTGTTGTCTATTCTGTTGTATTCCAGTGGTGTATCAGAATTGGTGTACGTTTAGAAATAAGGGACGTTTATGCATTTTTTTCATTGACTTGGAAAAAACACAAACGTTTGCTTAATTATGGACGAACGGCTTCGAGTTGCCTCGTGCAATATCAGGTAATGTGGCCTAAATACTGACCACTGGGGGGCGTGGACTATTACAACATAATTTAGAGGTGTGCCGGCAGGTGTGTGAGGTGCCAGGTCAGGTGTGCCAGCGTTAGTTACCCCGTTAGGAGCGATTCTAACACCCGCGTCATCGGGGCCCGCCGGACCTGAGCCCAGCCCCGTACAGACAGTTTTCTTACGTTGTGTCTCTAATTGTCGTTTGCAAGAGTCGCCACAACGCCCCACGCATTCACTGTCGATGGGGAAAGGCTTTCCTACACTGGCGTTAGCGTAGATGATGTAATATTGCAGAAAACAAGCTCAAATGTTCTCGGCGGGCGGAGCGGGGCGGGGCGGGGCAGTTTGACATTCACCTCGTAACAAAATTTTCGTCTTCACGGCTAAAATACATCTTTCCTGCACTGGTCTCATATATCCACGTGTGCACGGGCGTGGAA
>NW_026111068.1:37500-40819 GCF_024679095.1 Eriocheir sinensis | reverse complement strand
TATGGTACCGGTATATACTAGACACTCTAACTAGTTTTTTATGGGCTATAATTTACTTTTTGAGTTACAATTAAACATTTTTGAAGTAAACTATCAGATGTAATAATTGCTTTGTATAGTAAGCTGGCTGTACACTGCTTCCACTAACTATTTTGTGACTCTCACTACATTCTCATGTAAATTATATTGGAACAGTATCCACTATTTGAAACAGGTCACTGGCATGCACCTTTGTCACCCCTGTTACCTTGATGTAAGTACATTGTGTTTAAATGATCTCTACCTATCTTTCATATCTTGTGAGTAAGTGTTTGGGGTATGGATAAGCAAGTTTTGCTAAAGAGACATATAGAGTTTGAAACCATGCATGACGTGTACAGTTTTAGGGGATGAACAAAAGATGTTTAGTGTTGAAAGCATACAATATGATCTCATGTTAGAGAACATAGCATTTCTTTTGTATCTTTTAAAGTAGTGATTATTTGTTTGCTAGCAGAGTCATATCATGGTAAATTATTTTAAAGTATATACAACTTCTATCTTTACTATTTAAATACAAAATGACTCATACTTTCATAAATATCATATATTTAAAGAGTTAACATGAAATGCAAAAAGGTCGCTTCTATGAGACCAGATCTCTTTTTAGTTTGTCCAGTTGAACGCAATAATAGTTACTGCATTATTTCAAACTTACTATTCAGCTGCTAGCTATGATGAGGCCTGATCACTAGTGTTAATTTTCTACAAATTAGATTACCATTAACACTAATTGCTTAATGAAGTTTTGCTGTATTGTGTGTAGGCAGCACCTTTATGCTGACAGAGGCACTGGGGCCAAGTTTTATATATACATTCATCCAACATATGTTGGAAAAGTAGAGGATAAACAGCATTTTTACAGTTTTCTTTCTATTCTAAAATATGCGGGATAAATAAGGATAAGCAGTACAAGTAGGCCTATGTTCAGCCATACTCACCACCACCACCAGCATCATCCCCACCATTACCACCTCCACCACACAACAATTAAAAACATATTAAAAAGAACACTCACTCTTTCCCCGGCGTGGGCGGCACACACTGCAAAAGTGCGTCCACGGTGACCATTCTTGCCAATGTTTTGCCATCATAATAAAAGAGTTTTGTCAGTTCTGTTGAAATCCCGCTCTGCCACACGCCCTTTCACGGGATCGCGCGCTCGGCACCGCCAGATTTATTCGGTCCCTTTTATTTCCTTTTTTTTTTTCCTGGAGCAGCAAGAGAAATGGCTTTACGTCTGTATTCATTACCTTCAAACCTACCACTGTCTCTCTCTCTCTCTCTCTCTCTCTCACACACACACACACACACCATCTCTCTCCACCTTCTCCTCCCCTTCCACCTCCACCTTTCTCTCCCCCTTTCCCTCCCCGTTCCCCTTCCCCTCTACATCCACCCTCTACCTCTCTCGGGTCTCTCCACTCTATTCCTCTCCCTCCCACTCCCTCTCCTCTCCCCCTCGCCCTCTCCTCCTCCCCCTCCCTCTCCATTCTCACTGCTGCTTTTATACACTCTGCTGTGAATATGCTTCTGCTGGAAATTGGCCCGAGTTTTTTTATATGTAACTTTCTTTTTTGCCGTTTTAATATATTCCATTCACTCCCGTGCGGCAAGGTATTTTTGGCTCTATTTATTTTTTTGTTTTGTTATGAATTCGGGAACGCTAACTATGATTGACGTGTTTGAGTAGAAAGAAGATGAAGGGGATGAGAAAGAGGAGGATAAGGGAATAAATGGAAGCATGAGGAATAATGATTTTTGTATATGAGGAGGAGGAGGTTAAAGAAAAGGAATAACAGCAGCAATATAGAAGCAGAAAGATGAAGTGGAGCATAGTGTGAAGGAATATATGGAAGGAAAGAAACGCGAATGACAGGAAACTAGGAGTGAAATAAAGAAGGAACGAAAGAAATTAAAATAGAAAGAAAATAGAGGTGAAAATTATGAATAAAGGAAGGAGAGGAAGAATGGAAGCTGTGATACATAGAGTAACATTCTGGGTGCAGCATCAGGGAGTAAGGAAATGAAAAGGAAAATTGAAATCAAAACGAAGATAGACGGAAATAAAAAAGGTGGAATGAGGTAATGAGAACGAAGTAGGTAAGAAGAAAGTAGAAATATTTGCGGACTCATGATTAGTGACTGGAAAATGAGAACGAATGGGAGAAAAAGCCTTGTATTAAAAGTAGAGAACAAGAAGAAGCAGAAACCCTCATAGCACTAGAAGCAGAGAACGAAAAGGAACAAAAGCCTTGTATTAAAAGTAGAGAACAAGAAGAAGCAAGAACCAATCATAGCACTAGAGGCAGAGAACGAAAAGGAGCAAAAGCCTTTTGTGTTAAAAGTAGAGAACAAGAAGAAGGAAAAACCCTCATAGCATTAGAAGTAGAAAACGAAAAGGAGCAAAAGTCTATTATTAAACGGAGAAAACAAGGAGCAAAAGCCTAGTGTCAGAATTTGAGAACAAGAAGAAGCAAAAACCTTGTATAATATTAGAAGTAGAGTACGAAGAGGGGAAAAAACTTAATAACAGAAGTAGAGAACAAGTGAAACCCCACTAACGAGAGCAGAGAACAATGAGTTGAACCAAAGTCTTGAATATTGAAAACAGAGAGAAGCAAAGCCCTTATAGTAGAAATAGAAAACAAAGAAGATCAGAAACCCTTGACGTGGTATGGGATCTTTTAATCTTCTCCACCATAGGGTTTTTTTTTTTTTTTTTTTTTTTTTTTTTTTTCCTCGTCCTCGCTGTCATCTCCTTGTACTCATCCTCAGCTACGGGGGCGGGGAGGGGGGGAGGAGATGCTACCACTACAACCCTTTCCCTTTTATATTTACGGGAAAGTGTGAAAAATGGAGCCTCGCCGCGCCGCCACCATCGTTAATCACGGTGTTGATAAAAGAAATATATTCCGTCCCGGGAAGAATGGGAGAGCTCTTTCTCTCTCTCTCTCGTGGTATCAGCAGTAGGATAAGATTGAATGCCCCGCTTACCCCCCCCAGCCTTCCTCTCCCCCCCCCCCCTCATCCCCTATGTAATCTCTGCTACAGATACAAACATTCGCCGGTCGCTTTAATTTCCTGAGAGATAATCAGCAGCAGGAGAGAGAGAGAGAGAGAGAGAGAGAGAGAGAGAGAGAGAGAGAGAGAGAGAGAGAGAGAGAGAGAGTAAATAATGTAAGAGAATTGACAAAGTGAAAAAAAGAGACGAGTTGAGGAAAGAAGAAAGAAACAGAAAGGAAGAAAGAAGGATGACGAAAGGAGGAATCGGAATAGA